>NW_026266302.1:0-37275 GCF_025860055.1 Xyrauchen texanus
ACGACACACGGTCATATTAAAGGGACAGTTCACCCAAAAATGAAAAATCTCTTCATTCACTCACCCCTCATGTCATTCCAAACCTGTATGACCCTAACACAAAAGATATTTTGAAGAGCGTTGGTAACCAAACAACATTGGCACCCATTGACTTCCATTGTATGGACAAAAACAACACGGGAGACATTTCTCAAAATACCTTCTTTTGTGTTTCACAGAAAAAAAAAGAAAGTCATACAGGTTTTGAACAATGTGAGTGTGAGGAAATTATGACAATTAAAAATTTTTTGGGAGGTGAACTATCCCTTTAATAGTTGGTATCGTCTTAACCTGGTAATTTTAATCGGCATGGTGCTATTGGTTATCCATGTGCATGAAGAGCCACGTTTGCAAACGTTATCCATTAAACATAAATGGATAATAGTGATGGGAAGATCGGATCATTCTACTGACTTGGATCTTTGAATATCGGTCAGCAAAATGAACGAAACATTATTTAAAAACACATTTGTTTTTCTTTTTTAATCAATGTAGAATGTGTAACTTAAAAATAAACAGATTAGTGCTCTGTTTTATTACAAGAAATAAAAACCAATGCAATATGATGAATATCCAAAAGATGAGCTAATATTTGCTTTTGAACAGCGTGTGTGTGTGTGTGTGTGTGTGTGTGTCTGTGTGATTTTGGTTGGGTGACAGAGGTTACAGTTTGACAAAAGCACAGTGTTGTTTTACAGAAATATAAGTAGGCTAAACACTTTGCAGTTTGATGATGTCCTGTATAGGGATGGGCATCGTTAAGAAATTATCGATATCGATGCCATTGTCGAGTCTGCTTATCGATGCGATTCCTTATCGATTCCAATATCGATTCCTGTACCATTTGCTGTACACTTACAGGGTGGCTTTGAGAGTTGTTGGCTTTGAATGTCTAATTTAAAGTGGTTTTAGAGAATGAAAACGAATCGGTTACTAACGTAACCTCGGTTCTCTCTAGATGAGGGAACGAGTATTGCGTAAGCTAGTTAACGCTATGGGAAAGATTAATCTTTTCTGAGATATTGAAGCCAAAAAAATTATCCTTAATTTTGTATCCATTGTCAACGCAGTGCGGCAGCTGCAGACCTTGAGCGGGCTAGCTAGCGAGCTCATTGGTTGCTCTGCGGCAACTGCTGCAGCCTATAGATGAGCTTGGGCGAACTCGCATCCAATGAGAGGCGTCCGCGCGCTCACTGCATCAAAGCCCGCCAAAAAGGGCGTGACTAGAGTGCATATAAGCGTAGTTCGTAGGCTGGAACCCTGATTTTCATCTCTTCAGCGAAGCTCTTCGCGATCACTGAACCGAAGCCGCGTCGCCGCTCCAGGGGCATCAAGCAAGTGTGGACAGCGCCGAAGAAGCCGGCCGTCTTCGCCACCTTCAGCCGTCCTGCGAAGCTACGCCATGCGGCGACGTATCCTTTTAAAAGCAAGCTAGTTCTTAAAGAACTTCACAAAAGAGTACGAAGCGTTTTTTAAGATGCCTCGCCCACTTGCGCATCATGCCGCGCTCCTCTCAGCACCGGAGACCGCCACATCATCTGGCGCCTCTGCCTGGGACTGGGGCATGCAGAGCTCGCCCTCACCGGGCGGATGTGATCTCTGCTAGGAGCTGCCGATGTCAACCCTGCGGGCTCGACTCGGCGCTCAGGACCGAAGCCGCCGCCGCCTTCCGCTCAGCCGCGCAAAAAAACGCCGCCTCAAAGGCTGCCGGAAACAGTGGTAGAAGCGATTGCCTCGCCGGAGCCCATCCCTTGAGCATCGCCTTCACCCTCCCCGCCCACCCGGACGCCGAGTTGCCGCCGAGCGGCTGCTCTGCTGCCATCTCGGACGAAGAAGCGGAGGATAAGGGCTGTTCCATCATGGCTTCGACAGCGAGGAGTGGTCAGGCTCACACGCCTCCTCGCCCAGGAATCCAGCAGGACCCGCGCCGAGTCGAAGGGGAACTAACATGCCTCCTCACACAGGCCGCCGACTGCCTCGGGCTCAAGTGGTCACCGCCCTTGAGCAGGCACCCAACAGACTTGACGGCTGCTTTCTACAGAGCCGCCGCCACGCAGCACCCGCTACCCGGCCGCTCCCTTCCTGCCGGAACTCCACGCCGAAGCTTCGTGGAACGCCTTTCTCGCCAGGGTCCGATCCCACGCCTCCATCGGTGGACGGCGCCACTGAGAAGGGCTACGCTTCCATCCCTCCGGTCGAGGATGCGGTAGCAGCACACCTTTGCCCGCCCTCGCGAGATGACGGTCTAAACCAGTGCTCCCGCCTAAGGCCTGCAGAACAACTTCCGCCTGTGTTGGCCGCGCCTATTCCGCCGCCGGCCAAGCTGCATCTGCTCTGCACTCTATGGCCGTCCTACAGATCCTCCAAGCGGACCTTCTGCGGGAGTGGGATGAGGAAAGCAGGCATCCAGAGGCGGTTGCAGACATACGGATTGTTACGGACCTCGCCCTCCGCGCTACCAAAGCTGCAGCCCAAGCTATAGGGAAGTGCATGGCCGCGCTGACTGTGACCGAGAGACATCTGTGGCTAACGCTAGTGACATGGGAGAAGCAGAGCGCTCTACGTTCCTCAACGCACTGCTCTCTCCATCCGGTCTCTTCGGCTCCGTGGTGAGTGGTATCATTGACCGGTTTTCAGAGGTCCAAAAAGCCACACAAGCCATGAATCTCTTTCTGCCTCGTCACGCTAGCTCCTCTCAGGCCGCCCACGTGAGCCTCCTGCACGAGCCTCTTCACAGCGCCCAGCTCAACAAAGCCAGACTTCTCAGCGTCGACAGGGCGGCCACCCTCGATCGCGCTCAGACAGCCGCCGCAGACCGCCGCCTCGCGGGCCTCGGACTAGAATTGCGCTGAAACCTGAACAACCGAAGTCCTCCTAACTTTGTTGACAAAACGACGGATCAGTCCCGCTGCGCCGGACCACCGTCAAAGCTTCACCCCTGTCAGTCCCCTTCCTTCAGGCTACTACAGTGGTAGATTCAGCAGCCAACAAGCCGGTGTTAACGCTCGCTTGCTCTGCGCTCAAACGCCGCTTTCACGGCGACCCAAATAAATCTGGTAAAGAGCAAGCATGCCATATGTGTAGAAAATGTGCCCACAACCCAGTGTTCACCTCTACACACAAGCATTACACATCCCGTGTCCATACCAGAGAGCAAACCTGTCTTATGTGTAGAAAATGTGCCCACAATCCAGTGTTCACCCCTACACACAAGCATTACACATCCCGTGGCCATATCACGGCACACTCACATAAAGCGGTTACTTAACCGCCGAGTGTTAGGGTTAATAAACGCACCCATCTAATCCGTGCGCGCGCTTCATTCTCTGGCCGCTCTGTCACACCGACCAGCCTTATGTGTAGAAAATGTGCCCATAATCCAGTGTTCACCTCTACACACAAGCATTACACGCTCCGTGTCCCCATCAGAGCACACTCAAAAGCTGTTACTGAACCACTCGAAAGTGTTAGAGTCAATAAATGCGCCACCGAATACGCAGCACGCGCCCATTCTCTGCCCGCTCTGTCACACGGCCAGCAAACACTTCTCTGTATGTAAGTCCCGTGCCCGTGACTATGCTTGCGTGATCACTTAACAGACGTGACTCTTTCCCCATTCACCTCAATCGGAAGTCACTCACAGAACAGCCTGTCCATGCTGTTCTGCGAGCAGTCCAGCATAAGCACAGTAAGCCGCCACACATTCTGTTCAGCTGCTGTGTGCGGCAATCAGAGCGATTTGGCCACTCACCCTCTAACATTACGCTTCAAAGCGTGGGAAGATATTCCAGGGATATCCGAATGGGTGTTAAGCACAATAAAACAGGGCTATTTGCTACAGTTCGATCGCCGCCCTCCTCACTTCAGAGCTGCTCGAACTACTGTGAACACGGAAGCAGCGTGCATGCTTCGCTCAGAAATAGCAAACCTTCTGTGCAAAAGGGCCATAGAGAGAGTGCCGCCTCCCTGAGCTGAAGTCGGGGTTTTACAGCCATTATTTTCTTGTCCCCAAGAAAGACGGCGGACTCAGACCAATATTAGATCTCAGGGTTTTGAACAAAGCGCTTGCAAAAAGACCGCTCAAAATGCTTACAACCAGCAAACTCCTCGCAAGATGTGCGCCAGGGGACTGGTTTATTTCTCTCGATCTGAAAGATGCATACTTTCAGATTCAGATAAATCCCCATCACAGGCCATTCTTGAGATTCGCCTCGATGGCCAGGTTTATCAATACACCGCCCTTCCGCTCGCCTGTCCTTAGCACCTCGTACTTTCACGAGCGCATGGACGCTGGCGCCGCACTCCCCGCGGAGTCAGGGTTTGCGAATTCTGAACTATTTGGACGATTGGCTGATTTTGGCACAATCACATACGGAGCTTCTGTCTCACAGGACAGTTCTCCTCAGTCATCTGAACAGTTTGGGCCTTGCAGTCAATTGGACCAAGAGCTCACTACAGCCCAGTCAGACAATTTCCTTCCTTGGAATAGAACTAGACTCAGTGGCAATGACGGCTCGCTTATCTACACAGCTGCAAGACCGTGTGCAGCGACTAGCCGCGTCATTTCAGATGAACAGCCTCACACCTCTGAAGAAGTTTCAGAGAGTGCTAGGCTACATGGTCTCAGCCGAAGCAGTACTTCAACTGGGTTTACTGTGCATGCGCCCGCTTCAGCATTAGCTAAACACCCGCGTGTCTCGCCGGGCTTGGGCCACAGGCCGCCAGCCAATCAGAGTGACTCAGACCTGTATTTCAGCTCTGCAGCCCTGGACAGTGGCCGAGTGGTATCAGCGGAGAGTGATGATGGGAGCTGTATCTCGCTGAAAAGTCATCTCGACAGCCGCGTCCAACACGGGTTGGGGCGCGGTCTGCGAGGGCTCTCCGGTTTTTGGCCTATGGTCAGTTCAGGAAAAGCTCCTTCACATAAATTGTCTGGAAATGATAGCGGTCGAGTACGCCGCCGGCGCTTCCTCCCGATCATTCAGGGTCACCACATACTGGTCCGCTCGACAACAGGTCTGTGGTATCCTATCTAAACCGCCAGGGCGGTGTCAGATCCAGGAACCTCTTCCATCTGACCTAAACGCATACTGAGTTGGTCCCAGCGCCACCTGCGCCGCTGAGGGCGATGCACGTGCCAGGCCACCTGAACGACGGCCCAGACAGACTGTCCAGAGACAATATTCCCCAGGGAATGGTCCCTGCATGCTCAAACAGTCCAGACGCTATGGCGCATATTCGGCAGAGCAGAGATAGACCTCTTTGCGCCAGAAGAGAACTCTCACTGCCCAATATTTTTCTCGAAAGCGAGGACGCGCTGGCCCAGGACTGGCCCAACTGCCCGCTTTACGCCTTCCCTCCCGCCTCGCTATTGCCACAGGTAATGCAGAGGATCAGGAAACGCGCCACTCGGTGCTCCTCATAGCCCCGTGCTGGGAGAATCAAACATGGTTCCCGGAGCTTACGCAGCTGTCACTGACAGCCGCGGCCTATCCCAGTGAGAGCAGATCTCCTCTCGCAAGCTCGCGGAACGATCTGGCATCCCCACCCAGAGCGCTGGGCGCTACACGCTGGGTGATCAATGACTACCCGTCGCTTTGCCAGAAGGAGTAATAAACACCATCATACACGCTAGAGCCCCTCCACGAGAAGAATCTATGCGCCAAAATGGTCTGTGTTTTCAAAATGGTGCAACGACAGAGACCTGGACCCACGGACATGTGGGTGTCGCCGCTGCTCGTGTTTTTACAAGAGCTGCTGGATAAGGGCAGATCCCCATCCACGCTCAAAGTGATGCGTGGCGGCCGCCGCGGCGTTCGCTGAACCCCTGCACGGCCAGTCACAGGGTAAAAACGAGCTGGTCATCCACTTCCTCAGGGGAGCTAGAAGGATGAACCCTCCACGCCCCCCATCGGTTCCTATCTGGGACCTTTCTATAGTTCTCGAAGCTGTGAAAGCCCCCCCTTTCGAACCGCTTCAATCCGTGGATGTGAAACACCTCTCACTTAAAACCGTTTTTTCTAACTGCCCTATCATCAGTTAAACGGGTGGGAGACCTTCACGCGCTATCTGTTAGTGCTGCGTGTCTTGAGTTTGGACCAAGTGACTCCAAGGTCATTTTAAAGCCTAGACACAGCTACGTCCCCAAGGTGGTCAGTACTCCTTTCAGAGCACAGATCATTTCCTTGTCGGTGCTACCAGCATCTGATAGCGAATGCGACACCAATCTCCTTTGCCCAGTCAGAGCACTGAGATTGTATACTGCGCGCTCCGCATCTTTCAGAAGCTCCGAGCAGCTTTCGCTTCGCTCGAGGGCGCACCAAAGGTCTCGCCTCGAAACAGACACTGTCCAGATGGATAGTGGACGCTATTGCTGCCGCGCGACGCCAAAAGACCTACCATGCCCGCTAGGCATTAAGGCTCACTCCACTAGAGGCATGGCCTCCTCGTGGGCATGGTCCAGCGGGATTTCCATTCACGACATATGTGTGGCAGCGGGCTGGGCTTCCCCCTCCACCTTTGTCAGATTTTACAATCTGGAAGTACCAGCTCTGCAGGCTAAACTGCTAGCGGTTTAATACGCTACAGCTCCCCTGGTGAGCTGCATTAATGGGACACATTCCACACAGACCAGCACCGCCGCTCTGTCTATGTGCTTATGTACTACACACACACTGGCCCGCACTCTTGCCGGCCAAATATTAATTCCCCACTCACAAGGGCTCCCCCGTGTCCCCCTTAATTCCCTGGGGCTCATGCAGTGGATGCTTGGCGCGCACGGCATTGACAAAGTGTTCCCGTAGCGTAAGCTAGCTTACGCAATACGAGAGAACCTCTCGTAAGAGAACGAATCGGTTACTTACGTAACCTCGGTTCTCTCTAGATGAGGGAATGAGTATTGCGTAACCAGCCGTGCTCGCGCCACGAGCGATTTTTCGCTTCATTCAATGAAAACCAGGGTTTCAGCCTACGAACTACGCTTATATGCACTCTAGTCACGCCCTTTTGGCGGGCTTTGATGCAGTGAGCGCTGGACGCCTCTCATTGGATGCGAGTTCGCCCAAGCTCGTCTATAGGCTGCAGCAGTTGCCGCAGAGCAACCAATGAGCTCGCTAGCTAGCCCGCTCAAGGTCTGCAGCTGCCGCACTGCGTTGACAATGGATACAAAATTAAGGATAATTTTTTGGCTTCAATATCTCAGAAAAGATGAATCTTTCCCGTAGCGTAAGCTAGCTTACGCAATACTCGTTCCCTCATCTAGAGAGAACCGAGGTTACGTCAGTAACGATTCGTTTTTCACCGCTGGAAAGTCAAACAGGATGTGAATCTGCAGCGGCTAAGTCAGGAGGAAATAGTTATACTTGGTGGTGACATGAGAGCTGACTCTCCAGGTATTGATACATTACTGAAATAGTTTAGTTTATACATGGGTTAGATATTGTTTGAAGTTAAAAGGAGTGACCTAAATAAAATGCCAGACATAATTCCAAATTATTGAATAGTGATTACTAATGTCAATATTTGAACAAAAACAGGGCACTCTGCAAAATATGGGAGTTATACAATGATGGATCTCAATACTAACACCGTTGTGGACATTCAGTTTGTTCAGGTGAGTTGTCAAAAAAGAATGTTTAAAGTGGTTATTGACTGTAATTTGAAAATCAAAGTCTATAATGCATTTTATATTAATATATTGTTTTTCTGTGTTAACAGAGCAATGAGGTTGGTGGTAGCTGCTACATGGAAAAAGAGGGCCTGACGAGGAGTCTAGCATTACTCGAGTCGCGTGGCATCAACCTTGATTGCATTGTCACTGATCGTCATCCACAAGTACAGAAGTTCCTCAGGGAGAGAAACATAACCCATTACTATGATGTCTGGCACATGGCAAAGGTATATTGTCAGTGCATATATGGAGCTGCTTGATGTCCATAGTCCATTATATCATACAAAATCTATCAGTTTTGCTCCAGCCTTTTCCATTATTTAATTGTTAGTGATATCTTTTTATTGAGAAGGTCCCAATGTTATATGTTTTTGAAACTGTACTAAAACATTTTGTGAAAAGACTTGTCCTTACTTTGAAACTGAGACCCTATGAGTAAATGTTATCAAATGCTTTGAAATTGATTATGAAACACTATAATAGAGTAATCACTTAGTTCATGAGTATCTCAATTAAGTGGATTTGTGTTCTCTTACGAGAGGTTCTCTCGTATTGCGTAAGCTAGCTTATGCTACGGGAAAGATTCATCTTTTCTGAGATATTGAAGCCAAAAAATTATCCTTAATTTTTGTATCCATTGTCAACGCAGTGCGGCAGCTGCAGACCTTGAGCGGGCTATCTAGCGAGCTCATAGGTTGCTCTGCGGCATCTGCTGCAGCCTATAGACGAGCTTGGGCGAACTCGCATCCAATGAGAGGCGTCCACGCGCTCACTGCATCAAAGACCGCCAAAATGGGCGTGACTAGAGTGCATATAAGCGTAGTTCAGTAGGCTGGAACCCTGATTTTCATCTCTTCAGCGAAGCTCTTCGCATCACTGAACCGGAAGCTGCGTCGCCGTTCGAGGGGCATCAAGCAAGTGTAGACAGCGTTCGAAGAAGCCGGCCGTCTTCGCCACCTTCAGCCATCCTGCGAGCTATGCCATCCGGTGACGTATCCTTTTTAAAAGCAAGCTAGTTCTTAAGAACTTCACAAAAGAGTACGAGCGTCTTTTTTAAGATGCCTCGCTCCACTTACGCCTCATGCCGCGCTCCTCTCTGCACCGGAGACCGCCACATCATCTGCGCTCTCTGCCTGGGACTGGGGCATGCAGAGCTCGCCTCGCCGGCGGATGTGATCTCTGCGAGGAGCTGCTGATGTCGACCCTGCGGGCTCGACTCGAGCGCTCAGGACCGAGCCGCCGCGCCTTCCGCTCAGCCATGCAGAAAAAGCGCCACTCTCAAAGGCTGCCGGAAACAATGGTAGAAGCGATTGCCTCGCCGAGCCCATCCCTCGAGCATCGCCTTCACCCTCCCGCCCACCGGACGCCAGCAGTTGCCGCCGAGCGGCTGCTCTGCTGCCATCTCGGATGAAGAAGCGGAGGATAAGGGCTGTTCCATCATGGCTTCGACAGCCAGGAGTGGTCAGGCTCACACGCTCCTCCTCGCCCAGGAATTCAGCAGGACCCGCCCGAGTCGACGGGGAACTAACACGCCTCCTCACACATGCCGCCGACCGCCTCGGGCTCGAGTGGTCACCGCCCTTGAGCAGGCACCCAACAGACCTGACGGCTGCTTTCTACAGAGCCGCCGCCAGCAGCACCCGCTACCCGGCCGCTCCCTTCCTGCCGAACTCCACGCCGAGCTTTCCAAATCATGGAACGCCTTTCTCGCCAGGGTCCGATCCCACGCCTCCACCTCTCTTGCTTCGTGGACGGCGCCACTGAGAAGGGCTACGCTCCATCCCTCCGGTCGAGGATGCGGTAGCAGCACACCTTTTGCCCGCCCTCCGCGAGATGGCGGTCTAAACCAGTACTCCCGCCTAAGGCCTGCAGAACAACTTCCGCCTGTGTTGGCCGCGCCTATTCTGCCGCCGCCAAGCTGCATCTGCTCTGCACTCTATGGCCAGCCCTACAGATCCTCCAAGCGGACCTTCTGCGGGAGTGGGATGAGGAAAGTAGGCATCCAGAGGCGGTTGCAGACATATGGAGTGCTACGGACCTCGCCCTCGCGCTACCAAAGCTGCAGCCCAAGCTATAGGGAAGTGCATGGCCGCGCTGACTGTGACCGAGGACATCTGTGGTTAACGCTAGCCGACATGGGAGAAGCAGAGCTCTACGTTCCTCAACGCACCGCCTCTCCATCCAGTCTCTTCGCTCCGCGGTGAGTGGTATCATTGACCGGTTTTCAGAGGTCCAAAAGCCACACAAGCCATGAATCTCTTTCTGCCTCGTCGCGCTAGCTCCTCTGCAGGCCGCTCACGCGGATCAGCCTCCTGCACGAGCCTCTTCACAGCGCCCAGCTCAACAATCTCAGACTTCTCAGCGCCGACAGGGCGGCCGCCTCGATCAGCGCCAGACAGCCGCCGCAGACCGCCGCCTCAGCTGGCCTCGATTTAAGGTAACGCTGAAACCAGAGCAACCGAAGTCTTCCTAACTTTGTTGAACAAACGACGGCTCAGTCCCGCCGCGGCGGACCACCGTCAAAGCTTTGCCTCCTGTCAGTCCCCTTCTCTCAGGCTACTACAGTGGTGAATTTAGCAGCCAACAAGCCGGTGACACTGCCCGCTTGCTCAGCACTCAAACGCCGCTCACGGCGACCCAAATAAATCTTGTAAAGAGCAACCATGTCTTATGTGTAGAAAATGTGCCCACAACCCAGTGTTCGCCTTACACACAAGCATAACACATCCCGTGCTCCCTATCAGAGCACGCTCTCATAAAGCTGTTACTGAACCGCCGAAGGCCAGAGTCAATGAAGGCACCCACAAATGCGCGGCGCTACCATTCTCTGGCCGCTCTGTCACACGCACCAGCCCTATGTGTAGAAAATGTGCCCACAATCCAGTGTTCACTTCTGCACACAAGCACTGCATGTCTCGTGTCCCCACCAGAGCACGCCACATAAAGCGGTTACTGAACCGCCGAGCGCTAGAGTCAATAAATGCGCTCATCTAATATGCGCGCGCTCCATTCTCTGCCCGCTCTGTTACACGGCCAGCAAACATTCCTCTGTGTGTAAGTCCCGTGCCCATGACTATGCTTAGCGATCACGTAACAGATGTGACTCTTTCCCCATTCATTCCAATCGGAAGTCACTCACAAAACAGCCTGTTCATGCTGTCTGCGAGCAATCATGAATGAACACACTAAACGCCGCCACACATTTTGTTCAGCTCTGTGTGCGGCAATCAGAGCTGAATTGGCCATTCACCCTCTAGCGCTACGCTTCAAAGTGTGGGAAGCTATTCCAGGGATATCCAAGTGGTGTAAGCACAATACAACAGGGCTATTTGCTACAGTTCGATCGCCGCCTCCTCGCTTCAGAGCTGCTCGAAACCACTGTAAACACGGAAGCAGCGTGCATGCTTCGCTCAGAAATAGCAAGCCTTCTGTGCAAAAGGGCCATAGAGAAAGTGCCACCCTCTCTGAGCGAAGTCGGGCTTTACAGCCAGTTATTTTCTTGTTCCCAAGAAAGACGGCGGCCTCAGACCCATATTAGATCTCAGGGTTTTGAACAAGGTGCTTGCAAAAAGACCGCTCAAAATGCTTACAATCAGGAAACTCCTCGCAAGATGTGCCCAGAGGGACTGGTTTATTTCTCTCGATCTGAAAGATGCATACTTTCAGATTCAGATAAATCCCCGTCACAGGCCATTCTTGAGATTCGCCTCGACGGCCAGGTTTATCAATACACCGCCCTCCCGCTCGCCTGTCCTTAGCACCTCGTACTTTCACGAGCGCATGGATGCGGCGCCGCACCCCTGTGGAGTCAGGGTTTGCGAATTTTGAACTATTTGGACGACTGGCTGATTATGGCACAGTCACATATGGAGCTTCTGTCTCACAGAGCAGTTCTCCTCAGCCATCTGAACAGTTTGGGTCTTGCAGTCAATTGGACCAAGAGCTCACTACAGCCCAGTCAGACAATTTCCTTCCTTTGAATAGAACTAGACTCCGTGGCAATGACGGCTCGCTTATCTACACAGCTGCGCCGTGTTCAGCTGACTAGTCGCATCTTTTCAGATGAACAGCCTCACGCCTCTGAAGAAATTCCAGAGAGTGCTAGGTTACATGGCCTCAGCCGCAGCAGTACTTCAGCTGGGTTTACTGCACATGCGCTCGCTTCAGCATTGGCTAAACACCCGCGCCTCGCCGGGCTTGGGCCACAGGCCGCCAGCCCATCAAGGTGACTCAGACCTGTATATCAGCTCTGCAGCCCTGGACAGTGGCCGAATGGTATCAGCGGGAGTGACAATGGGAGCTGTATCTCGCCGAAAGTCATCTCGACAGACGCATCCAACACGGGTTGGGGCGCGGTCTGCGCAGGGCTCTCCGGTTTTCGCCTATGGTCAGTTCAGGAAAAGCTCCTTCACATAAATTGTCTGGAAATGATAGCGGTCGAGTACGCCGCGGCGCTTTCTCCCGGTCATTCAGGGTCACCACCTCCTGGTCCATTCGACAACAGATCTGTGGTATCCTACCTAAACCGGCCAGGGCGGTGTCAGATCCAGGAACCTCTTCCATCTGATCTAAACGCATACTGAGTTGGTCCCAGTGCCACCTGCGCCGCTGAGGGCGACGCACATGCCAGGCCACCTGAACGACGGCCCGGACAGACTGTCCAGAGACAATATTCCCCCAGGGGAATGGTCCCTGCGTGCAGGAGAGCAGAGATAGACCTCTTTGCATTTACATTTACATTTTATATTTATGCATTTGGCAGACGCTTTTATCCAAAGCGACTTACAGTGCAATTATTACAGGGACAATCCCCCAGAGCAACCTGGAGTTAAGTGCCTTGCTCAAGGACACAATGGTGGTGGCCGTGGGGTTAGAACCTGTGACCTTCTGATTAACAGCCCTGTGCTTTAGCCACTACGCCACCACCTTGCGTCCAAAGAGAACTCTCACTGCCCAATATTTTCCTCGAAAAGCGAGGACGCGCTGGCCCAGGACTGGCCCAGACGCCCGCTTTACACCTTCCCTCCCGTCTCGCTATTGCCACAGGTAATGCAGAGGATCAGGGAAACGCGTCACTCGGTGCTCCTCATAGCCCCGCATTGGGAGAATCAGACATGGTTCCCGGAGCTTACGCAGCTGTCACTGACAGCCGCGTGGCCCATCCCAGTGAGAGCAGATCTCCTCTCTCAAGCTCACGGCACAATCTGGCATCCCCACCCAGAGCGCTGGCGCTGCATGCGTGGTGATCAACGACTACCTGTCGCTCTGCCAGAAGGAGTAATAAACACCATCATACACGCTAGAGCCCCTTCCACGAGAAGACTCTATGCGCCAAAATGGTCTGTGTTCTCAAAATGGTGCACCGACAGAGACCTGGACCCGCTGGACATGTGGGGTGTCGCCGCTGCTCAGATTCCTACAAGAGCTGCTGGATAAGGGCAGATCCCCATCCACGCCAAAGTGTATGTGGCGGCCGCTGCAGCGCTCGCTGAACCCCTGCACAGCCAGTCATGGGGTAAAAACGAGCTGGTCATCCGCTTCCTCAGGGGAGCTAGAAGGATGAACCCCCATCGCCCCCCATCGGTTCCTATCTGGGATCTTTCTATAGTTCTCGAAGCTATGAAAGCCCCCCCTTTCGAACCACTTCAATCCATGGATTTGAAATACCTTTCACTCAAAACCGTTTTTCTGACTGCCCTGTCATCAGTCAAACGTGTGGGAGACCTTCACGCGCTGTCTGTCAGCGCTGCATGTCTTGAGTTTGGACCAAGTGACTCCAAGGTCATTTTAAAGCCTAGACACGGCTATGTTCCCAAGGTGATCGGTACTCCTTTCAGAGCACAGGTCATTAACCTATCGGCGCTGCCAGCACCCGATAGCGAACGCAACGCCAATCTCCTTTGCCCGGTCAGAGCACTGAGATTGTATACTGCGCGCTCCGCCGCTTTCAGACGCTTGAGCAGCTTTTTGTTTCGCTCGAGGGCGCACCAAAGGTCTCGGCCTCAAACAGACACTATCTAGATGGATAGTGGACGCTATTGCTGCTACATACGCGTCAAAGATCTGCCATGCCCGCTGGGCATTAGGGCTCACTCCACTAGAGGCATGGCATCCTCGTGGGCATGGTCCAGCTGGATTTCCATTCACGACATATGTGTGGCAGCCGGATGGACTTCCTCCACCTTTGTCAGATTTTACAATATGGAAGTGCCCGCTCTGCAGGCAAAACTACTAGCGGTTTATCACGCTACAGCTCCCCTGGTGAGCTGCACTGATGGGTCACATTCCACACAGACCGGCACCGCGCTCTGTCATTCCCTTCCCACTATGTGCTTATGTATTACACAATCAATGACCCGCGATTCTTGCCGGCCAAATATTATTTCCCCACTCATAAGGGCTCCCCGGTCCCCCCTTAATTCCCTGGGGCTCATACGGTGGATGCTTGAGCACGACGGCATTGACAATGAGTTCCCGTGAGCGTAAGCTAGCTTACGCAATACGAGAGAACCTCTCGTAAGAGAACGTATCGGTTACCTAACATAACCTCGGTTCCTCTAGATGAGGGAACGAGTATTGCATAGCCGGCCGTGCTCACGCCACGTGCTGACTTTTCGCTTCAGTCAATGAAAACCAGGGTTCCAGCCTACTGAACCACGCTTATATGCACTCTAGTCATGCCCATTTTGGCGGGCTTTGATGCAGTGAGCGCCGGACGCTTCTCATTGGATGCGAGTTCGCCCAAGCTCGTCTATAGGCTGCAGCAGTTGCCGCAGAGCAACCTATGAGCTCGCTAGATAGCCCGCTCAAGGTCTGCAGCTGCCGCACTGCGTTGACAATGGATACAAAAATTAAGGATAATTTTTTGGCTTCAATATCTCAGAAAAGATGAATCTTTCCCGTAGCGTAAGCTAGCTTTAGCAATACTCGTTCCCTCATCTAGAGAGAACCGAGGTTACGTTAGGTAACCGATACGTTTTCATTGTAGGACTTTCAAATAAACTGGAAGCAATTAGTAAGCAGAAAGACTGTGAGATACTCAAAAAGTGGATGAAAAGCATCAACAATCACATATACTGGACTGCAGCTGGATCAACGTCCGAGCCAGAGAGAATTGCAAAGTGGAACGCAATCCTGAACCATGTTCAAGATATCCATACACATGAGGATCCTCTTTACCCCGAGTGCGAGCATGCAATCCGCAAGACAACTGACAAGAGTAAATGGCTCAAAGCAGGTATTTCATCAATATACAGGCTAAATGTCAAAACAGTAAACGGACAACTACACATAGTTATGTAGTCACTTTCAGAAATTTACCAGAGATCATCGTTGTAATATTCTGTACTATATTGTTTTCTAATATATTTGTTATTGTCTGCAGATTCTCAAGCTTTCAACAAGTTAGAGAAGTTGCTAACAAACAAAAGAATGCTGAAGGATGTTGCAAAACTGAGCCCCCACCACCAAACTTCATCGTTGGAGGCTTTCCATGCCGTCATCCTTCGTTTTGCTCCCAAAAATGTTGTCTTTTCCTTTATTGGAATGCTGTGCAGGTAAAAGAAAGTTTGTTTACTGAGATATTTTATGCTACAATAACCATAAGTATTGTTAATATTAACACGTTTTGTCTTGTATTTCCAGGCTCTACCTGGCTGCTATGCATTATAATGAAAATGCAGACCGACCACAGGCAGAAACGCAGGAAGGTGTACCTATCTTCAAACTCTCATTTCCAAAGGGTAGGAAGGGAGAGTGCAGAGTTAAACCTAAAAAGACAAAGCCGACCTTTGGTAAGGCTTAAAATCAATTCAAACAACACATATTATGGAATTCTCTAATGTATTTGTAATACATAAATTAAATACAAAAAAACATAAAAGCAAAACGCAACCAAGTAAACACAAATATAATGTTTGTGCTTGTGTTTTATGATACAAGGTTATGTTGCTGACATGATGGACCTAATTTCTGAAGAAGTCTTTGTCAACCATACACCATACAACGATGCGCTGTTGGCCATGCCTGTCCCAGAGAACCTATCAGCGCAGTATGAAAAGCCAGACAAGGAGGAGGTCATTGCCAGCTTTGTGTCAAGGTTCAAACAGGGGGCAGTTTAAACCCAACGTAGTGGCCTTCCTCATCAGGAAACACTGAGCGGATGCGCAGGACCACACAAGCTGGAATAATGACCCGAATTCTGCGTCCCAGGAGGCCCCAGCACCAGCTCACAAATGAACGATAGGAGAGATACCTGTAGCGACTGAACATAATTGATATTTATCATTGTTTGTATTATTAAGTTTATGTTTACATTTTTTGTAAAACATTTTTATAGTTTATCTTCCCTCTGATGTAATTAAATCTTGACACTGTCTATACTATAGAATGAAAATTAGGCACAATGTTTTTAGGTGGAATAAAAAGTCAAGACTCAAGACAGGACTTTATTTATTATTTTATTAACTTATGTAACAAAGCACAACTTACTGGTGTATTCCTCTCAAACGTAGAGGACCATAGTCAGCTCTGTATATTTGGCCAGCATTCTGCAGAGAGTAGACATTGAGGCAGACAGGCTCCAATCCAGGCTGGTGAACCATACATGTGGGCTGTTCTTCGACCTCCCGTAGTCTTCTAGTAACCTAATTAGAATTATAAAATGTAAGTGTAATTTTTATGCACAGTTAGTTGTCAAATGAAGAGACAAAGTACTTTCCAACTTAGTGGTGATAATGCTACCTGAGGTATCTCCAAGCAGCAAATATTCTCAGCTTCTGTTGGCATGGTAGCACATTTTCCGCAATGGCACCTATACAAAATGGTAAATGTAATAATGCATATATATATATATATATATATATATATATATATATATATATACATGCAGGTGTTGAGAAGAGTTAACTCTTGAGTAAATCATTGGTTATGTGTAATATGACTTTAGTATACAGGGACATGGAGTACTTTGTCATTAAAAAATAAGCTACATTACAGTCTTCTCTAAACTAGAAATATTACTGATATAGATGCTAATACAGCGTTAGCTGTATATACTAGCGTTAGCTACGTGACAATAACTGTAACCGCATAGCCTACGTAAAACAACCGAATATAGTACAATATCCAGACATAATATTTTAAACTAACCATTCGGAGACGTCCTGCTGGAGCCGCTGAGTTGCAACTTCTTCATCCGTTGCTTCTCCATCCGGATCAGACTCTGGGTCAAACTGAAACGCTTGAACGACTGCATGTCTAAGTGCCATTGCAATATATCCAATGTAAACATGCATGGTACCGTTGCCGCAAGCTGGTCAAGACCACACCCACACTACACCTTGCCCCGCCTTTCGCCTCATCATTAGCATTTAAAGCTACAGACACCGAAACGGCATGTCTGAAGGAAAGCTCATTATGGGTTGGCTTGTAGTGGCTATAATTCTGTACCAAGGCTGAATTTTGTAAAAGAGATTTCAGATACAGTACTAGGGACCACTAAGGCCTATATCAAAGCCTACAAAAAGAAGCATGTCAGGGGACCTTTAAAAAATAGCGATGAACAGACCCTCCATCACAAAGCCCTGTCCTACCAAGAGCTGAAGCCAGAGAAAAACGCCCTCGGTCGATTGGTCTTAGAGCTGACGTCACAAACTGACAATAAAAACATAGCCAGACCAAACCAAATAATTAAAACACAAAAAGAGAAATACCTCAAACACTGGACAGACGCAACAGCCAAACAGAGTAAATTGGAATGCTATTTGGCCCTAAACAGAAAATATGAATTGGCAGGATACCTGAGTAAAGTGAGCGACCCTAAACTGAGGAAAGTCCTGAGCATGTACAGACTCAGTGAACACACACTGAGCATAGAGACAGGCAGACACAGACAGACCTGGCTGCCGAAGGAAGCGCGACTGTGTCCTCACTGCACAGAGAACCAAGTGGAAAAAGAACTACACTTTTTGACATCCTGCCCCAATTATACAAACATTAGGGACAATTTCTATCCCCTTTTTACAACCTCCAAAAATCAAATATGGACAAACTCCCACTCCTGCTAGGAGAAAGCCCAGCGAGCTCAAGCCTGGCTGCCAGGTACGTGAGGTCCTGTCACGAAGAAAGAGCCTCCTGCAGGACAGAGCTAGAGACACTATTATAACTATTAGAAAATTAAACATTTTTATTGCGATGTTTATTTCTATGAAAAAAAAAAAAACTATTTTTATTTATTTATTTTTATTTTATAATTATTTACTTATTTGTATTGTATAGTGTTATGAATGCTTTGGCAATGTAAAGATTTCTTTCACCATGCCAATAAAGCTATTTGAATCTTGAATCTTGACTAACAGATTCACTTCACGTCACCTAACTAGCTCGTTTACACAAAAAATGTATCTTTTGCTACCATCTGCTGCTAACAAAAAAAGAGACCTGTACAGTAGCTCTTAACACATCTGCACTGCTCTTAGACTTTAGTTTAAATTGGCATGAACACAAGCGGAGTAATACACACACAGAGAAGTGTCCGAGAGCTGATGGTGTAAGACCATCGGTGCTCATGGAGTCTCTCGTCCAATCCGATTCGAGGACTGGAATTAACTGTTGTATATAAAATATTAATCCGCACAGAAGCCCAAGGTGATATTGCTCTCCGACTGCTTCATGTGATCTGGCCAACCCCTGTCTACAAAAGTGGGAAGAAAATGTTCAAACCAAGTTTGGAAGAAAAAGATGAAGTCTTTCATTGAATTCAAGCATGCAAGTAATGTAGTACTGCACACATCACTTTTCAAACCATACTAACAGCAATCTAAAATGGCTTAATACATCAATAATCATTTCAAACTACCTTGTGCTGTCGTGGAATATTGCGAAGAGTTTCTCTAAGTTGAAGAAAACTTTCAGAGTCTTGAGTTCCAGATGCCAAAGTTGTAGTTTATTGATCACCAACAAACATGAGACCAGTCAGCTGATTGTTCTGACTCTATCCTCCTGAGTTCTCAGTTATATACCTTTTTGTTATCTTCTTGCCCATTATCTCTGACCAATAGAATAATTACTCTTGTCTCTTTCCTTCGCCACCAATGTTCTATTTTCCTCACTAATTAAATATTGGTGGAAAATCCCCCATCTAATTATTTAAAAAAAAAACATACATCAACTGGTAACTCCACTTATTTTTGACATAAGTCATAGTTCATGGTAAAAGTGCATCAATTTTAGAAACACCTGTGTATGAGACAAACAGCCATGTCCCCATCACATACCTTTTACCTTTGCCCTACATTTCAGTGTACCCTCATAATGAGGCGGCCTTGTTTGTTCATACACAGTATCATTTCATTAATGAAAGAAAATACAAGCTCCAAAGATATTTAACTCATCAAGGTAAAACACCATGCCAGAAACATATCATATAAGAGATATCTAACTTATTAAAAGTGTTTTCAGTAAGAAGTGCATCCTGTATTTTAATGAGACACACCATATATTTTAGAGATACGTGTCAGCATAAAGGAAATACACCAAAGATATATGTCAGAATACTACTAATTAACAGAAACAGCAAAACACCAGCTGCAAAAATACAAGACACCATTCATATAATAACTGATTAAAGAAGTACATCCTGTATTTCAAGGTTGTATACCATTCTTTGTGTTCTCTGCAGCATCAACACTTTTAGTAACATCATATGCTCTTTCCTGGCTCACACAAAGGCCTAGAAACTCATATAAGTATTTTGATATCTAAGAATGTTTATTATACCATCTAAAAAATGATTATTCTACAATATATTCCCCCCTCTGGGACTAAAAGTCCCACATAATAAGTCCCTCAAACCACAGTATAGCCACATAAGCCAGCCAATTTAATACAACCGTAGCCAAAATAGGCTACGCACTAAGTTACCAATACCGTGCTGATGGGGCCACACTCTGCAGGATTGTGAACCAAACCTCTCCCTCCACAATCAGCTAGAAGGAAGTAAAAGATTCCAATCCTCTTATCTATTGTCAATAATGGGGGAGCAGAAACAAATCATATTATATGTAATAAGCATGTGCATGCAACTTGAAAGCCTTGCGTTGTGTAGAGTACAATTGATTATTCATAAAGAAAAAACATATAAGATAAGATATATAAGATATACACAATATATTCCTCCCTCAACACGAGCTACATCCTTCGTTGCCAGAGGAACTCACAGACAATTCCGGTAGCCTGGAGCGCTATCTGGTGATGTGTTGGAGCACAGCGGGTTTTTAAACCACCAGTTGAGTCTATTTGCTCTTGCAGCCAAGCACTGAGGTGCTCGTCGATCCTTTCTTCACATGTTGCTCTTGTATGTCTTCTCTTGGCAATTACTTCACAACTATATTTTCTTGAACATAATCATCATCAATACTACTTCTACTTGATTAAATATATCGTAATATAAACTTTGATAATTATTATAAGTAATGGGTTATATTGAAAGTAATAGGGGAACATGTCAAAAATAACAAACAAAACACCCTCTAACTCCTTTCTTGAGTTGCTGTCTATTCTGTTAAGTAAAATGAAAGTACAATAGTCATGCTATCTCCCTTACTATCAAAAACATGAGAAAAGTGTTTTTTAAAAATAAAATTCCCCTTAAATTAGTGTTATTTCTGGATTGCTTCTCAGTAAATCTCATCAAGTTCATCCAATCCTGGTCCAATGGTACAGTATCTAGTTTCTATCCCCGTTTGTGTTGACATCATTGATACAGTCACCATTTGCTTAGCCACTGTTCTAGCCATTATTGATCTTAGAACCGGTATGACACAGCAAAACAACAATGCAAATAGGGTCAGTCCTATAACGATCATTATACCTAGTTTCATTAAGCCCAACTTCCATGATCCAAAAAGATCATCGAACCATTGGCCAAACATCTGATCTCTTCCTGCATTAGATTTAACTTCCTTTCTGAGGTCATGCAGTTTTTTCATTGCCTGTGTAAAAGCTCCTTCTGGGGATGTATTATTTGGTATGTATGTACAGCAATCTGCTCGAACATAACACATACTCCTCCTTTATCTGCCAATAACCAATTTAGTGCTTGACGATTTTGCCATGCCATTTTACTAGTTGCCGCTAATTGTGTTCCTAATGCCTCCAATGCCTCATCAGTATGGTTTATAAACCTCTGTTGGTTATAGTAAATATAATTAATTCATTCTACATTTTTGCTGGCTGTTACCCATACAAATATTGACTCAAAGCCTGATTTAATTTCATTCCTAGCTTTAAATTGTTGTGGTATTCCCCTTGGTTGACCAATTGCATCCAAATAAACATCCGGATCTGGGGAGTACGCTCTTTTCACCCTTGCCTGTTGTTTTACAAAAGGATTTGGTGCAGCTTGGATTTCAGAGAGATCCCACTCTACCATAGCTACCTCTTGTAGTAACCTTACTCTAGCGCACAGCCCTTTCCAGTTTTTAGGTAGAGAGGTTTTCAGCTGACCTCCCCCACATAACCAAAAGTAGTCCGCTATGGTTTCTGTTTGTTCCTGATGAATCTTTACAGAAGGAGATACTAAGGTTTGATTTTCACATCCCGTAAGGCAATGACCCGCCACTACACCTAAGCATCCTGGAGTTATATTTGCAGTAAAGTTCTGTCCTAATGTCGCTGTTGCATAATGTGGTCCCCCAAATCGGATTACATTATTGTTGGAAAACATTTCTTCGTCTAAATGCCATATTACTGCGCAATTGCCCTTAAACTGTCCTACATAATTTTTTCCCTTAGTCCTGTTAAAGCATTCATATTCCAGTTGTTGATTAATCGTAAATGATGATGGACTTTCTTTATTCTTATTATCCACACGTATATCTAATTTCCTACATTCATCTCCCCACCCTATCAGCTTACTATACTTTTCATATTCTGGGTGACCTAGGAATGCCAAACATTCCGCTGGGCAGAACACTGTTCTTCCTGTAGTTCCACAATTTTTGGCATAATACTTGGCGCAGTGTCTGTAATCATACTGATTCGGAACTACTGTCAACTTCTTCAACGGTGAGGGTGAGCACATTACACAATTTGTCATGTCTGCCTGCTTAACCGTATATTTAGCCCATCTATACCAGTCGTTTTGATTTGCATGTTGTAATAGTTCTTCTGCTCCTGCTGTCTCTATAGGCTCCCAATCATATATCAAATCTAATGGTTTTGTCTTATTTTGGTTAACTATGCTTCTGTCCTTTTTTGGTTCTCCTTCGTTCAATGCTCCAGATGCTCTCTTCTCTCTAATTTCTTGTTCTATAACATCTTGTCCTTGCTTATTCTGGGAAGAAAGACATAAGTTCTGAGGTGTCAGTTGTAGGGAAGTCATCATACCATGGTCGCTCTGACGGTCCTTCACCGGGTGAGTCTGGGTCTTCTTGCGCTGCTTCCCCGGTAGGCCCTGTATCGGGGGAAATACCAGTCCCAAATACATCATCAATATCATTATCCACAGTACCTCCTTCGTCCCCCAACCTGTCCTCTGCCTCCGACAATATGTCCTCCCACGGATGCGTCTGTTGGTCTGCTTCATATCCTTCAGCTTTTTCCGTATTTGGTGCAGCAAGGTAAGCACTTTCCTCCTGTCTTTCTCTTTCTTCACCTTCTTGTTCCTGTTCTTCTGCGACATGTACTTCCGTTTCTCTTTCTGTGTTGTCCCGCTCCACTGTGGCACGTTCTTCAGATTCTTCCTCTGCCTCAGTGTGCTCTTCCCCTACGTTCGTTTGTTGTCCTTCTTCCTCTTCTTCGTTGTCTCTATCTGGTACTTGTAGGTCTTCAACCTCGTGAGCTTGATCCTCTCTTTGTTGCTCCTCTTCTTCTTCGGTTTCAGGTTCCTGATTTTGTGGTAAGTTTCTCCTACGTACTTTAGTGCAGTGATTTAAATGATACCATGTGTTACTTCCTCTCACCTTTACTGCTGTTGGGGTTGCCTGCACCACTTCATAAGGTCCTTCCCATCTTGGCTCATTCCACCTTCTTCTAAACACTCTCAGGTACACAAGATCTCCAGGAGCAATTGAACAAGGTGCATTCTCTTCCTGCCTAGGATTTCTTCTTTGTTCCTGCAAACAGATTTTTCCATGTATTGTCGTCAATTGTCTCATATATGCTTTCAATTCCATTTCTAGTTGTTCCAATGATGGACCCTCATAAGGTCCTCTCAGATAAGGCACTGGCATAGGCCTTCCCGTCAGCATCTCATGCGGGGTTAGATTAGTAATCCTATTTGTTTGCATGCGATATTTCATTAATGCCAACGGAAGCGCATCAACCCAATTAAGTCTTGTTTCTTGACAGATTTTCACAATCTTTGCCTTGAGATTCCCATTTACCCTCTCCACCATCCCCTGAGACTGCGGATGGTAGACACACCCTAGTCGTTGTTTTATTCTCAGCTGAAGTATGACTGTTTTTACTGCCCTCTGAATGAATGCTGAGCCATTATCTGAGCTAATTTGCGACGGTATTCCAAACCTTGGGATAACTTCTCTTGTTAGGAATTTAATCACTGTTTGTGCTCCCTGGTCGGCTGAGGGAACTGCTTCTACCCATCTACTGAATCTGTCTATTATTACTAACATATATCTTTTGCCTCTGACTGGTTTTATCATATCTACATAGTCCATCCCTAGATGTTTGAACGGGCCCTCCGGTGCTGGAATATGACCTAATGGAGCGGTCGTACCTTTCCTGACATTGTGTGTTTCACAAATTTCACAGCCTGCCAAAAACTCATCTACTGAGGCCTGCAAGTATGGCAACCAGTAGCCCTGCTGTTTTATCTTCCTCACTACCTCGCCTCTTGCACAGTGGTCAAATCCGTGCACATCAGAAATTAACATATTTAGAAGTGCTACTGGAGCCAATATCTGCCCCTCATGTGACCTCCATATTCCATTAACGTCCCTTGTCGCCCCCCTCTGCTGCCATTGTGCTAATTCAGGTGGGCCAGCTTGAAGCTGAATCCGTGCTATATCTGCCAAACTTGGCTGGACCTGTAATATCACTTGTGGTGCCATTATTGCTACTTTGCATCCTGAAGCTTCTCGGGCATGTTCGATCCGCAGCATTATTTCCTCTAATAACAAAATCCTTGCCTTTTTTGTGTGCCTGGCATTTGACTATAGCCAGCCTTTTTGGACTCATCATTGCTGAAATTAATCTGATTATCTGGTCTTTATGCTGGATTGGTGTTCCATCACTCTTTTTGAACCCTCTCTGTTTCCACACTGCACCAAACAAATGACACACTCCATGCGCATATGCAGAGTCTGTATATACATTTACTTTTTGATCTTTTGCGAGTAGACAGGCTTTGGTCAATGCTTTTAATTCTGCCAATTGTGCTGAGCATGGCTGTTCGCAATGCTGAACCACAATAGGCACAAAAGAATCTCCCTGCTTTTTTATCACAGCAAACCCAGCATGATTTCCCAAATGGTCCTTAAAACAAGATCCATCAACAAAATATTCTATTTCTGCCTCAACCATTGGTATTGATTCCAGGTCAGGCCTCAACCGTGTGAATGCTAATGAATTTACCACACAATCGTGTGGTGTTCCTTCATCCTCCAAGGGAATATAGTTTGCTGGATTTACAGTGGTACATCTCTTTATAGTTACATCTGGGTATGTCAGCAATGTTGAATATGCTAAACATCTTGCCTGTGTTAGTACAAATTTCCCATTCTCTATTAGCTCTATTATCTTATGGTGAGTGTAGATCACCACTGGATATCCCATAGTTATTGTGGAGGCTTTTTCATACGCAAAATAAACTGCTGCTAATCCCTGATAGCATGGCGGGTATCCTTGGGCTACACTGTCCAATTTTGTGCTATAATACGCTATGGGTTGTTTTCTCCTTCCACTACACAGTTCCTGCATCAGCACTGCTGATGCATAACCACTTTTTCTATTTGCTACATACAAATGAAACAGCTTAGTGTAGTCCGGGCTTGCTAGTGCAGGTGCTGTTTGCAGTTCCTTTTTCAGTGATTCAAAAGCTACCAGTGCATCTGCACCCCAGCTTAGCCTACTTCTAAGATTTTGCTGTCCTGTTTGCTTCATTAGTTCTCGCAGGGGGTTTGTTTTCATAGCATAGTCTTCTATCCAATCTGAACTAAATCCTGTCATCCCTAAAAAGGTCATCATTTGCCCCACTGTTTGTGGTTGCGGCGCTTTACTTATACCCTCCAACTGACTTGGCGATATTGCTTTAGTCTGATGTGCAATAATTCGTCCCAGATACTCCACCTGGGGTAAACAGTACTGTAGCTTATCTTTTGATACCTTATGACCCCCTTCAGCCAATTTAGTAAGGACTTTGATACTATCCTGGTGACACTGCTCTAACGTTGGTGAGCAAATCAGTAAATCATCCACATACTGGATCAATGTGCTGTCTATTCTTAGATCCTCTAAGTCTGTTTTTAATACCTGATTAAACACATGAGGTGAGTGCTTGAATCCTTGTGGTAGTCGTGTGTACGTGAATTGTTTACCTTGATAGGTGAATGCAAAGAGCTGTCTGCTTTCCTCTGCTAAAGGAATACTGAAAAAGGCAGAACACAAGTCAATTACAGTGAAATAATTAGCAGCAGGGGGAACATTAGTCAGCAGAGTATGCGGGTTGGGTACTTCTGCAGGCCAATCCTCTACTACTTCATTAACTGCCCTCAAATCATGTACTAATCGCCACTTTGCTTTATTTGCCTTTGCTACTGGAAGTATAGGTGTATTACAACAGCTTGATGTTTCTATTAGTACTCCTGCTTTAAGTAGCCCTTCAATAGTACTTTTAATCCCCAATATTGCCTCCGGTTTAAGTTGATACTGCTGTTTTCGTGGAGGTTGGGTTCCTGGTTTTACTTTTATCTGGATTGGGTTTGCTGATAGTACTAACCCCACATCTGTGTCATGGCGTGACCATAGTTTTACTGGCACTACTTTTTCCATTTCTGCCATTAGCTCTACCATTTTTGAGTCTAGTTTTTCAGCAGGTGAAATAACTACTACCTTAGGTGTTCCTATCATTTGGGTAGCACATATGATCTTTAGAAATGTTCTGTCTAGTGATTCCATGATAAGAGGGTTTTCTGTCCCTTTCCATTGTACCCTTTCTGCTCTTTTCATCATTTGTCCTAAGTCTTTTTGTTCCCTTCCTTTGCTCACATAGATTGTCACATGTGGAACAGATTCTGGTATCTGAAACCATTTGTCTATAAAGTCATTATTCTCTATCTTGAGTGCTGCTCCCTCCTGTCCAACTACTATGTATTCTGACATCAAGGTGATTTCTTGTTGTTTTGTTCCATTCAGCCACTTTTCCTCCAATTCTGGGTTTCTTGTTTCATCATACATTAATGTACAATGATGCTCTGCTCCAGGCACATTTGGATCTCCTAACTGTGCCTTAATATATTTTCCCCATTTGTCTATTGTGTTGTTCACTTCTTTTCCTAGATCTCCCAGCCAATATACGTTTGCTTGTGGACGTTCAGGGTCAGGCTGTTTTGTCATTGTCATTTGTTTCACTCCTCTGTCATCAATGTAGATTCCTTCTGGAGTGCACCATATCTGTAAGTTCATTTTACATATAGCGTCTCTTCCCAATAAGTTCACTGGTGTATTTTCTGATATCAAGATTGGGATGTTTACTGCTTTTCCTTTTACTTCTATGTTTACTGGAGCCGTCATTGGAATCAACTGCGTTTGTCCAGAGAATCCTACTGTCTTAACATATTTTCCAGACCGGGGGAGGTGAGGAACTTGGACTTATACACGTAAAAGTGGCTCCAGTATCTAATATAACCGGTGTTACTTTGCCCTCTATCTTAACCTTCATTATTGGTTCTTGATCAGCATCAGTTGATATCATTGGAAGCTGACCCCTCCCCGTAGGATTCTCTGGGCATCCCTAGTAACCTTGTGGTGGTCCGCGCCATGGATTGACGGGACCTGGGGCCTGCTGCTGCTGCTGCTGCTGCTGCTGCTGCTGAGGGTCTTGTTGCCAGTTGTTGGTGTCTGCCTGGTGCGTTTGTGTCCAGGGGTTCATAGGACATTCGCTTTTTCGGTGTCCCACTTGGTTACACCCCCAACATGCATTTGTTGGGCCATTATTATAATTCTGTCTTCCTCGTCCTCTTCCTCTTCCCCCTTGATACTGTCGATTCCATCTTCTATTCATTTGATCGGGGAAATGATATATCACAGTCGGCATGGGCTGTTGCATCACCTGACTTTGCATGGGTATCTGGTTTTGAGCACCTGGTACAGTAGCCATTGGTGCTACCTGGATTGTTGATACAGGTTGATACATGGGCGCAGGTGGTACGCCGGGTACCATAGGTGTAACTGTTTCACTTGAGGTCATCTGAGCCTGTGCACCGATCGAAGTTTGCAATACTGTATTTACTGGCGCCATTACAGAGGTTGGTGCATCTTTTCCTTTTACTGCTGCTTGAATTCTTTTCTTGTTTCCTGTTAATTCCTCCAGTTGCAACTGTTCCAGTTTCTTACGTATGTCCCTCTCTTGTTGTTTTAGCTTTTCTTCATTCCGTCTGTGTTGTTCCACTGCATGTACCACATGGGCACAGAACTCTTTCTGTGTCTTGGTAGTTAACCCCACCACATCTTCCAGCTTTTCCTTTACTGGTGTAGGCATAGCCTCTATTATGGCCGTTCGGAACACAGCTGTCATCCAGGGATCCTTTTCTGGATCTTTTTCCATTTCCAGCTTCCATCTCTTTAGCTCTCGTTCGATATAGGCTTTCGGGTTTTCAGTTGGTCCCAGTGGCTCTCCTTTTATTGATTTTGGGTCTAGGTTGGTGGGAAATTCTTCTCTTAGGGCTTTCCAGATGGTATTTCGGCATCTGCTGAATGGTATCTCATCATACTTTGTGGTATCTGCTGCATTTCCCACTTTGGCTTTTTCGAGTATTTCCGCCATTTTGCCTCCTCCAATGCATCTTGCAAGAAGTGCTTTAATGTCTCCCAGGGCCAGTTGAGTTCCTACTGCTCGCTCCTCAACATCTCTAATCCACCTTCCTGCTCCTTCATATATGTCAGGGAGGGCTGCCAGTAATCCTTCAAGATCATGGTTGGCCCATGGCACATAGCAGTCATACTGTCCCTTCATCATAATAGGACACTGTGATGATATCGTCCTGTTATGTCGTCTGACTGGTCTTCTCACTTCCTCTTCATCTGGCCATTCTTCATCATCCCCTCCATCAGATTCCACATCAGTTCTGACCATTCTTCCTGTCATTCTCTGCCATGTTTGCTTAGCCTTTTCTGGCATGTCTCTATTAGATCGTCATCTTCAGATGTGCTTTCTTGCTCTTGTTGTTTTCTTTGTTCTTTGTTCTGTTGCTCCGCATACCCCTTTATTCCTTCTATTATTGCTTCCTGGCATTGTTTGTTTAATTCTTCCTTTATTCTTTGTTGACTTAACAGCTCTTGGCGTATTTCTCGATCTGATCCTTCTGGCCCTTCCCACCTTTGACTTGGACTCCATAGACCCTTTGTGCTGTTTTGTTCTGATCCAACTGCTTCCCCATAATTGTGGCTCATAGTTCCTCTCAGTTTAATATCTGGGTATAGATTTGCTGGTTCTTCTTCTGGCTCTATTGGCACTTTCTCAGTGACTTCTATTTCTCCAGCCATGTGTACTTCCCCCTTAAACTCCATCATAGGCATTTGCAAATTGCCTTTCGTTTCCATTGTTGTTGCATAGGAGGGGTCTTTCTCCTTTTCTTCATCCACCTTTTTTCCTTCCCTTTCCTGTTTTATTATTTCTATCCCTTGGTCTTGAACATATGGAGCATTGTTAGTTCCCTATCTCGTTTCATTATCCTCTTCTGGCTCTTATCTTTTGGTTTATGATTTTTTATCAATGCTTCCATTTCTCTACATATCCCTACATCAAATGTTCCCTCTGCTGGCCACTTTGTGTTCAGCCCCTTTGTTCTTCCTTCCCATTTCCTAGACATCTCTTTTATCACCTCTCTATATGTTGGGAACTCCATGCATATCTGATCTATTGGTGTCGGTGCCATTTTACTATCCCTCTATGTTTTCAATAATTCAGTACCTCTTTAACCCCAGAGTGTTCTATTCTGCTATGCTAATCTTCACCAGGCTGGTCAGACGAGGATCACTAAAAGTATCCGACCCCTGACTTCCCCTGGGCTTTTTCTGGGTTGAGGAATTTCCTTCTACCTAGATATGTTAATACTGCTACTTTTTGTTTGTGTTCTGCTTGGTTGCTTTGTTGGTTCCTCTTCTGGTCCCAGTCCACACAGATTATTATGTATCCAAACAATGTCACTCCTCAGGGTTATCAAATCACTGCTCCAGGTTTTTTCCACAACACTCTTGACCTGTTGCAATTACTTCTCCTGCCCAGTGCATGAAAGTAAAACATGAGGTTAATTTATTTGACTTTTTATCTATTATCATTTTGCCTCTTTTTCCTTCTTTCCTTTTTACACCCTTTCTAATCAACTGCCAGCCCTCCGTACTGTTATTATCAGGCAGGAGGAGACCCAAGAAATCTTATCCTATCTCTGTTATGCGTGCTCAAAAGCCCTCCCTTCACTGCTCTCTTGTTCTGGTTCTAGCAGCCCCTCCCCTCTCTCCCTCCCAACACCCAGTCCCCAGCATGCTGTGTGAGAGAGAGAGAGAGAGACAATCAACTATTATGCTCATTTACCTTAGTCTTACCTGCTACACTATTGATTTTATTTATACTATTTATATATTCCCCTTTTGTTTATCATCTCTTCTTCTTATAGTTATTTATTATCTTTTATTTCTTTCCTTTACACTCTTTTGTCATGCTCTTTATTTTTATTTTTATTAATTCATATTTTTCTTAGTCTTTTATTTTATTATTTGCTTATGTTCCCTCTTTTATTACTTGTATGGTTTCACTTTATTTCTTTTCAAAACCAACTATTTGTTTGTTTATGCTTTATTTTCCCATTACAATCCCTCATTACAAGATTTTTAGAGATGATTACACATTACTTATTTTATGCATGCACTTGGATACAAGTTTGATCTGGTTAACATACTTACACATTGCTTCATTCTTATACACACAGCATAGTTATAAGTGTCTAAACTAATACATTAATTCTTCTAACTATTTAATCTTTCTCATGCATTATACTTTCGTGTGTGGTTACATATTTATCTAAACATGAACATTACATCATTAAGGATTACATTACTGTAAATGTCTTTATTAATGATACACTCTAAGTTTTGCATTCTATCTTATTTCATGCATATCTATATTTTTCTATCCAAGCCTGCCCCCTATTGGTTATCTTGCTGTCTCTCATATATGTCCAGCCAAGTCTGCTTTATTTCTGCTGGGTGATCCAGGCAAACTCTTACCTCAAACATTCCTATTGTACCTTCAATTACAGTAGTTTGGTACAATCTCCCCTTCATTATTTTCCTTGAATATTACTTTACTTTCCCTGTATACATTTCTGACTCTGTTGAATATCTCTAAGCTTACATTTTTCAAAATTGTGACACCTTGTCCCACTGGCCTCTCTAGTGTTTCCCAATAATGGGCCACTTCAGTGCTGAGATAAGGGATTTGCACTTGTTTAGCTGACCTTCTTATTTCTATCCCAAAGGTGTCCAGCTGTTCCCCATATCCTGCCTGGCAAAGTCTTTCTATGCCTGTTAAAAAGGTTCCAAGGTACAAGTTCTCCATTGTGACTTCCAACCAATCTACAAAAGGTCATTCTTGTTCTAATTCTGGTAAATTTACTATCCTAATCAAACCTCTCAACAGTGCCTTCTTTTTATCTAGTGTCAATTGTCTTTTCTGTCCCGTGTAATCTACATACTCTGTTTCCCTCCAAAAATGATCACGTATGCCCTTTGACTCTATCAATGTCTTTTCCAATTTTCGTTCCCACTCTTCAGGTCCCCGTCGGTCTTCGCATCTCACAAATTTCATGGGTCTCTGCATTTTCTCTTTAGTTTTGTTCACTGTAAATGGAAAACATTTTCCTTCTTTTTATTCCCCAATTAATCTATTTCTTTTCTATCCCAATCTCCCCCTCACTCACAGTGCTGGCCATTCAGCCACCCAGTGAGTGAAGGCAGGTCCGGGAGACAGAGGATCAGGTGTTTTCACATCTTTTTCTACAATTATTTTCTTCATTTTAGTTTCCCAATTTACCCTTACTTTTAGTTCATGTTACTTGCTTGGTGCACCTGATTCTCTGCATTATTCTGCGCTTGCACACAACACATCATCAGCACTGTGACCATGCATTTGAAAAAACACATAGACAATGCGGTTAGTAGTATGAAAGCACATGCACCAACAACATAGTTAGTTATGCACATTATTCATTATCTTAAACATGCACATAGTTCAACAATTCCCGTTTTCTGCACAGTCCGGGTTCCGTCAAACACTGCAATAAATAACTTAATCTAACACCTGGAGGAATTTTGCGCGAATTTTCACTTCTCCACCCGTGTTAGGATTTTCACCTGTACAGGATTTTCAGCCACTCTTCTGGCAAAACCTTGAATAAATGCACCTAACCGGGAATTTTCACGCGCCGTCGCTTCTCGACTCACCCCAGGCTTTTTCTACCTTCTTTAATACACTAACTTAAACAATCCCACCCCCATTTTTGAAATCTGGAACTCTCTCTATTTTAGCCAATTAGTTCGAATTATCCTATGTTCGGACTGGCAAAAGTCTTAGGGAAGCCACTTACTGGGACCCGCTACCACAGATCACACAAAAACACCTTAAGCAAAGATGCTTACCTCAGTTTCTGGCGCCGGTGTTTCTGTGCGATTCGTGCAAGCCGTCCCACCAGCGACCTCTACCCCCTTGACCTCAATGCCAGCCCCACGTTGGGCGCCAAAGATATGTCGTGGAATATTGCGAAGAGTTTCTCTAAGTTGAAGAAACTTTCAGAGTCTTGAGTTCCAGATGCCAAAGTTGTAGTTTATTGATCACCAACAAACATGAGACCAGTCAGCTGATTGTTCTGACTCTATCCTCCTGAGTTCTCAGTTATATACCTTTTTGTTATCTTCTTGCCCATTATCTCTGACCAATAGAATAATTACTCTTGTCTCTTTCCTTCGCCACCAATGTTCTATTTTCCTCACTAATTAAATATTGGTGGAAAATCCCCCATCTAATTATTTAAAAAAAAAACATACATCAACTGGTAACTCCACTTATTTTTGACATAAGTCATAGTTCATGGTAAAAGTGCATCAATTTTAGAAACACCTGTGTATGAGACAAACAGCCATGTCCCCATCACATACCTTTTACCTTTGCCCTACATTTCAGTGTACCCTCATAATGAGGCGGCCTTGTTTGTTCATACACAGTATCATTTGATTAATGAAAGAAAATACAAGCTCCAAAGATATTTAACTCATCAAGGTAAAACACCATGCCAGAAACATATCATATAAGAGATATCTAACTTATTAAAAGTGTTTTCGTAAGAAGTGCATCCTGTATTTTAATGAGACACACCATATATTTTAGAGATACGTGTCAGCATAAAGGAAATACACCAAAGATATATGTCAGAATACTACTAATTAACAGAAACAGCAAAACACCAGCTGCAAAAATACAAGACACCATTCATATAATAACTGATTAAAGAAGTACATCCTGTATTTCAAGGTTGTATACCATTATTTGTGTTCTCTGCAGCATCAACACTTTTAGTAACCTCATATGCTCTCTCCTGGCTCACACAAAGGCCTAGAAACTCATATAAGTATTTTGATATCTAAGAATGATTATTATACCATCTAAAAAATGATTATTCTACAATAGTGCAAAGTGTCAAATGCTTTCCTTGTCACGGCTCAGAATCAGAACAGGTCTCAAAAGCAATACTTGTAGAGAGGCAGGTAGGATAATATAAAGTACATTACTATAGATCGTCAACAGGAGTTCAGTCAACGAAGGTGAACAAATCAGGCAAGGAACAGGCAGACAGGAATCCGGAACAGGCAAGGTCAAATCCAGGAAAACGGGAACAAATGTGGAACGCAAAGACTGAGTAGTTTATTTGACGATCTGGCAGAGAACAAAAGGAATGGGCCTATGTGAGTGTGTGTGTGTGTGTGTGTGTGTGTGTGTGTGTGTGTGTGTGTGTGTGTGTGTGTGTATGTATATATATATATATATATATATATATATATATATATGGGATGCTGATTTAGGAAGAAAGGGACAGGTGTGCATGTAGGTGGTGAGTTCAGGTGATGCAGGGAGCAAGAAAACTGGGGTTACTGCAGGGTAGGGGAGAGTGGCATGATCTGAAATGACAGAGGGACAGACAAAGTTAATATGATTGATATTGTATAATAATCATAATGATGTATGTATAGTATGTTGTATGTTCTTCTCATGCATTCTTGTAAGTTTTTCTTTTGTTTTTAACAGGTTGGGACCAACATGGTTTAATACTTGGGTGAGGCTGAGATCGCTAAACCCTTCCCCTTTGTCCATGGCTTCAGAGACAACAGTCAGTGCCATCAAGACTTGGTTGTTGTTGGCAGACAGGCACTACAGCAAAACACTCTCCTTGGTGTTTTGGACACATGTTTTAAACTTTTTTTTATATTTTGAACATTCATTTCCCAAAGCAATGCGCACAAGTGTGGGAGTTTCAGCAGACTGTTTACAACTCCCAGGAACAGAATCTCCTTCAATAAGACTTCTGTGTGGTTATGTGTCATGCTAAGCAGTACTGAAACTATAACATTTGTTATGCAAGTTTGTATGAAGAAGAAAGTTGTCAAACCTACCTTTATAATTTTATATATATATATATATATATATATATATATATATATATATATATATATATATATATATATATTAGTCTTTTTAGCTTTTTGATACTCCACTATCTTCACCAGCTAGTTGCAGACTTAAATTTGACCAAGCTGATAATGCATTTTTATATCTGTGCCACTGTGTTCTTGTGCAACTTTGCTTACCTTATTGTAGTAATGTTAATGTACCTTTGAAACAAAGCTATTCATGTAATATTTTTTTAAAGATTTGTGAACAGAAATTTGGTGAATGCGCTACTTGCACAACTACTTCTGCGTTCCACTTATTACATATCAGTCGTTTCCTGTTATGACCATGGCTAACGCTACATACTACACTCGCTGTCTCCAGGATCTTCCGAAGATCAGCGTTAATGATGTTCACCGTTTTTGCAAAAAAACAAGCAAAGCCCCATCAAGCAAGCTAGAGAAAGGTTTTAAATTGTATGCCGCCTCGTATATACAGATATGCGTATATGCAGAGAGCCTAGATTATGTTTAACAGATAACATTATACGTTGGGGGGTTTTTCCAGCTAACGTTAACGTTATGTACTTGACTTGTGTTGATATTTAGTATCAAATAGAGACAGGCTGTCAGGGGAAATCAGCATTAGAGCCTGGTGTTACAGGTCGATGAGGAAGAATGAACCACCACGCAGTTTAATAGTAGGCTAGAGGCTTAGGGTGTGTTCTGAAAACCCAGTACATGTGTTCATATGTGTTCCATGTTTTTTAAAAATAATAAAAATAAGGAGGTTTTCAGGAATCTGAAATCTGTAATTTTGCTATAAATAATCACATAAATCCAAGTAGTTACAGTATAAGCTGGTCCTGCAAAGCCACCTTGTTTATCGTTCTACTAGCATTAACACACTACTAACATCTACTAACTTTAATTTTACTGTCAGAATGTCTTATTAGTTATTGTACTTATTTTTTTTTATAGGTTGGACTTCGGGATGCTTCGCCTGTGGTGGTAAGACACAGCAATTGCTCGTGTGTGGCAGGCACTGCTTTGTGCAACCATACTGTTGCTTTACTTTTTCAAACTGCTCACTACTCTCAGCTTAATATGGCAGTTGTACCCCCTGTGCTTAGCTGCACAGAAACAGAGCAATGCTGGCATAAACCACGGACAATGGTAATCACTGAACAGTATGTTCAGACAGTATGTTCACAGAATAGTTGAGGGAAAGAAAACACCACTGCCTTATCGAAAATGTCAATTGTGGAAGGTTTTTTTTTTTTGTCTTAAGCTATTTCCTCCATGATGACTTTTATTTGTCTGTAGGGTGTAAAACCAGGACCCATCAATTCCATCACAAAACCTGTACCAAATCGTGCAGAACCAGGTGGAGTGAGGTAAATTCAGCTGTGGCATTTTGAAATGTTTGTTTCATGTACAGGATATAAAAATGCTAGTGGCCATATTTTTAAAACACATGCTTTAAACATGTCCATAACAGACATTCAAAATAATCCACACTATTACAGAAGATAGAAAAGAAAAGATTATGTATATAAAATTTTCATTATCAACATTAATTCTCATGTTAAACATATCTTTACAGAAGTGGACTCCACAGAGGGATGGTGGGCCCTTTACCAGATCATTGCATGTTCAGATTTGTGGAGGCATATGCAGACTTCAGCCTTGAGGACAAGCCACTTGCTACCACCATGAACATGACAGCTGAAAAGCCACTTGTAGAGAGTGCATTTGGGTTGGTCCAGGAAGGAAGTGCATTATCTTTCCAACAACCTCTGTTAACATCACGATACATCACCCTACATGATGCACCACCGAGTCCACCATTGCCTCTAGAAGGATACTATCTTGCTCCAACAGAATGCACATTTGTTTGTAGTGAGGATCAGTCCTTACACTTACAGAGTCTGAACATGACATTAGATATGGCTCAGAAAATTGAGGCGGCAACACGTGACCAAAGCTCTTGTCCTGAGTGGCATGACCTTCGCAAACCAAGGGTAACAGCCTCCAGATTTCGGGAGATGTGCCATGTCAGAGGCCTGAGTTCTGCTGAGTCCCTCGCCGAACGCATCATCAGGGGATGCAGGCAGACAGCAGAAATGAGAAGAGGTGCAGAATTGGAGTCAGAGGTGACAGTTGAGTACAGCAAGTTGAGAAATGTTAACTACTCACCTTGTGGTTTAATCGTTCATCCTGATGCCCCCTGGATTGGTGCGTCCCCTGATGGTGTCGTGTTCGATCCCACTGAACACCCTCAATTTGGGCTTGTTGAAGTTAAATGCCCTAATGTCAAAAACTTTGTTGACTGCAAATATTTGCAAATGGAGTATGGGGCAATTTCTCTAAAAAAAAAAACATGCATACTATTGGCAAGTGCAGGGACAACTACTGGTCTCCGGAATGCATTGGTGTGACTTTGTGGTGTGTGCTCAGGAAGATTATTTTGTGCAGCGCATCTACAGTGACACAGCCATGTATAAAGTTATTAGAGAGAAGATTGATTATTTTTACCTCTACACATACATGCATAAATACTTGTCAATGAAACATAAATTTTGTTGAAAAAAAATTCCAGTGAAACCGTACTGATAAAAATGTGTTTATTATAAATAAATGTACATTACAAAGTGATCTTTATGAAATTGTTACTTTTTAAAATTACTTTTTACAAATATTTATTCAGAGGTCTTGTCTAAATTAAACTAAATAAAATCACAACAATTTAGATTATACAGAGTTATATAATAAATGTTATAAATAAAAGATTGTCAAGAATAAAGTCAATTATTAACAACTAGCCTATGTTTTATTTACTGAAGAGTAGAAATGACAGGACATTATTTGACCCATGTCTTATCTGATGCCTTGTTCTGATAATTTGACAACAGGCATGCAACTGTAAAGAGCTGATTGATGTTTACAGTATGGGAAAGCAGGATGACCCCATCAAACAGTTTATTTTGTTTGATCCTCCTGATGACCCGTTCCACATGCACTCGCAGCCGTGCTATGGCCTGTGTTTCCTTCACCTGATGTGCTGGCATCTGCTTTGTCTTGGTCAGGAATTGTGGACAGTACACTTTACATTTGACACAGTCACTGATAAGGAAACCTTTGTCTACCATAACTGCCACGTCTTCTGTCAGTTGTTTGGCTATTCCAGACTGTTTAAAGATCTCCTTGTCACTCATTGACCCAGCATAAAGCTGAGAGACAAATGTGACTGCACCATGTGGCGCTATCCCAATGAGGCCTTTCATTGTGCAGTGAGATTTGTAGTTTGAGTACATTTCACTCTGGAGTAGTGGGGAGGATGGTGTCTGACATCTGAGTTCAGTGCAATCGAGTATCCCTGTGTGTCTGGGAAAGCACTGAACTCTTCAGGGAGGTTAGCTTTGACTTGAGCTGGTGAAAGCCACACACACACACTGATCCTAACAGTGAGTAGAGGTAGTTTGTCCATGTTGAAATTATTCTGCTCACCGTGGATGGGTGCACATGGAAACGGTGTCCCAAGTCTCTCTCCTTCAAACCCACTGACAGATAGATGAGAACAAGAAAAAACTCATCAATTGGCTGCAGCTGCGGTCTCTGGAAAGATAAAAACATGGATGAAAGGTAAGTTTGTATTATGTTATCACCTA
>NW_026266303.1:0-37015 GCF_025860055.1 Xyrauchen texanus
ATCCTGAAAGTGGCTATTTGGTCCAGAAACAGTATAAATTGTCTAAATGAGACATTAAATTACGTTAAATATGTCCACATCTGAACTAGTTTTTAACACTGTATGGAGGTTCCATGAACGTCTATATTGGACTTACAGAACACGTCAAAAAAAGACGTCATAACTTTCATTCTGGCTCCTCAGTGGATGTCTCTTCAACATACGACTTTTGTGACAAAGACGTTGAAAATACATCTTTTGGACATAACGGTGCTCAGTAGGACAAACATATAGACGCTTTAAGTAGCTTTAAGCCCAATACATACGTGGTGGACACTGATGAGGTCTTCCTGTCTCTCCCCCATGTACTCAATCAGGCATCTCAGGACCACTTCTCTCCTTTTCTCCACAGAGGCAGATGGATCCTTTCAAAAAGTATAATCTGATCATATTTTACAGCCGGATGACAGTAGCATCACATGTCAGGATCTTAAATGATCACAGACAAAAGTTGAGTAAATGTTAGTGGCAACTGACAGCTTACCAAACTGCCTCAAAGACTGACTGATAATAAGAAACTGCTCTATTTGGTGATTTTTACTGTTTCTGCCTTCTATTGGGGCACATAAAAACGTCAAAAGAAATGTAATTGTATGGAGCCCACACTATTGTTTGCAATTTTGCCTATGTTTTACTTACCTGTGAATAGTTATAGCTGTAATTGTATCCAATCTTAAGTTTTTCTTACGTAGATGTGAAGCTTGAAGACCCCAGGTAACAAAAGCGCTTGGGTATCTATAAGACCAGGAAAATGCATGTTAGAATAAGGTTAAAAATCAGTGCTAAATGTAGTTTATTTAAGTAATGGGTTAGAAATAATTTTTGTTTTTTTTCCAACCAAAACTCTGTCATTAATTGACTATGCAGCATTAAAAAACGTGGATAAAATCTCTAAAATCAGACAGACTACTAAACATACATCTCTGCAGTGTAATCTGTGCATCTGCTTTAGTAATGCAAAAGTACATAATTTCTGATTCCAGAGTCCTGTCAAAGACACACGGCTACCTTGTTTTGCCTGCTGTCCATAATAAAACACCATCTTACTTTCCCTTATTTGCCCGTTCTATTGCCTGAAGGCTTGAAATTATATGCTTCCGAAATGTAATCTTTGCGATCTAAAAATATAACTGAGGGCATTTGTGCAACTAATTATTGCCTACATATCTGCGTTTTTAAACACGTCCATCCTAAATGTTACAGTTGCGATGATGTTAGCAGGTGCTGCTAGAAATAAGCATTAAAACACATTGTAGGCACGACTACAGCACTTTTTTAATTTCAACCGCTGTAGTCTACCGATCGACCACACTCCCTACTGTGCAGCCATCTTAGCTTGCCATGTGTGCAGGATAGCTAGCTATTACAGTACAATTTGCAAACCTAACCTCAGCTCCCTGAAGTAAGCGATTTTGCGTGACTTTACATCACCAGTCATTTGGCTAAATTTGCTCAACTTACCTTTATATTCAGATCCGCTGCAGCGAACAAACCGTTGAAGTGCCGAGGAAGATACTGCATCTGCCTGGGAAAGTTCGCGCCAATGAAAAACCGGGATGCCAACTTATTATTTTTTTTTAAATATTTACATTTGATGAACGCACCTGCCACATCGACAGCTGCTCAAATAAATTGTGTATGTCAACTCACTTTTATAACATTTCTTAAACACAATAATCACATACAAATAACTGCCTGAAATAAATTGCATTGGTTTTATTTAAAATATATGGTTATATAAAAACTTCTATATTTTAAGTGAAGAGGAAGTATTTTGATACTTTTTAGTATAAAATGAATAAAATAAACTAGATTACAACTATTTAAAGTATATAAAACCTACTTTGTGGGTGTAGCACTTTTTACAGTGTATTGAGCATAATCGGTGCAAGAACATGCATGTAAACGTGCACAATGATGAGATGGATGGAACGATGATGTGGGATATTTTCTCTAAAAATCTTCTTTAAAAAGACCCCACATGTTGAGTAAAAGGGCAAGGGTCTATAGTGGTACACTACCATTCAAAAGTTCTCTAAGAGCAGTTTTGCTCTTATATAAACTGTATATGTATGTTTTTTCCACCAAGGATCCATTCAATTGCTCAAAACTACTATTAAAATCATTAGCAATGTTGACAATTTAATAGTATTTAAAATACCTGTTTTATATTAGTATATTTAGTGTATTTATTTTACCCATGATGGCAAATCCCCATTTCCAGCAGTTACTACTCTAGTCTACTATAAGATATAAGTCCTGTCACCTCATCATGAGAAATCATTATGTCCTAGTTTAGTACTCAGTTAACTTATTATTAGATCAGTTGAAAACAGTTGTGCTCTTAAATGACGTTTCATTCCACAGGAATTCACCACTGTCATTATAACTGGAGTTATTAACCATCGTCCCCATCCCAAAGAAGTCTTCAGTGTCCTGCCTCAATGACTAACATCCAGTCGCACTCACACCCATCATCATGAAGTGCTTCTTGAGGCTCGTCATGAGGCACATTATGACCCAGCTGCCTCCCTCACTAGACCCACGGCAGTTTGCGTATCGTCCCAACCATTCAACAGATGACACCATCGACACCATCCTCCATCTGGCCCTCACCAACCTAGATACAAATGACTCATATGTTTGAATGCTGTTCATAGACTTCAGCTCAGCATTTAACACAATAATTCCTCAGCACCTGATTGGAAAGCTGAACCTGGACACCTCCCTCTGCAACTGGATCCTGGACTTCCTGACTGGGAGACCTCAGGCAGTCCAGATCTATCACCAAGAAAGCCCAGCAGCGTCTCTACTTTCTTCAAAGGCTGAGGAAAGCACATCTCCCACCCCCATCCTCACCTCATTCTATAGAGGGACTATTGAGAGCATCCTGAGCAGCTGCATCACTGCCTGGTTTGGGACTTGCACCGTTTCGGACCGCAAAACCCTGCAGAGGATAGTGAGGACAGCTGAGAAGATCATCGGGGTCTCTCTTCCCTCCATCAAAGACATTTACACTAAACGCTGCATCCAGAAAAAGCAACCAGCATTGTGGACGACCCTACACACCCCTCACACAAACTCTTTATCCTCCTGCCGTCTGGCAAGAGGTACCGAAGCATTCGGGCCCTCACGGCCAGACTGTGTAACAGCTTCTTCCCCCAAGCCATCAGACTCCTCAATACTCAGAGACTGGTACTAACTGTATATGGTAGAACGACAATAAAACCACTTGACTTGACCTGAACATCACAGTGTAGTATGTCACTTTTTTTTTATTTACTGCAAGCCACTTTGCATACCCTGGACATTGGTTTGAAAACTGGCTAAAAAGAAACACATTTATCAAGAAAGTCAGTCTATTTTTCTTTTTGAAGATGAAGGTTATTCCATGCACCACTACTTTAAAGAATAAAACAATCTGAATTAACAGAGAAATGGACAAGCCAGATGCACACTAACTAGTACACAAGTCCATCAGACTCTCTAGATAACTCCGCACAAATCCTAGACCTGTATATGCAAATACCAGTTTTATTCTGCAACATTTAGAAGAGAAGAATTTTAGGTAGACTTAAAAGAAAAAAAGTGCCTGACACTGGCTAATAGGAAAAAAGATAGAACATGCAATTTAAATAATGAACTGATAAATGATTCATCCATTCACATGTCTCTATTCTGTACAAAGTTTGAGATGTTGAGCTGTTGTTAAACGTTTGACGATAAGGTCAGTGAAAGGTGTTCACTTGAAGATCTAGAATAAACTGACTGCTAGGAATGCCTGAGGTGTCAATGCTGCAAGTGTAGGATTCTTGAACACAGCATTTATTTTAATTAAATTAGTCATTTTTAACAATATAAATGTCTTTACTGCATTTCTTGTTCAATTTAAAGCATCTTTGATTAATAAAAGTATCATTTACTTACAAAAACATACAAAGTTCATAGTGATCCCAAACTTTTGAATAGTAGTTTATCTGTATACTTGTATCTAGTAATATGGAAGTATACACATATCTATACTTATACAGTATATGCATACTTAGTGATATTGCACAATTGGTCACTGTATTCAAGTACTTTTAAACACTTTTTATGGCATTTTTTTCCTGTATGAAATAAATATTCAGAATAAGCACTCCAGCAAAGGGTGCAATATTTCATGTTCATTTCCACTTTTGGCTTCAATAACATCTGAAGTATTCTATTAAAACTCTTTTTGTAACATTGTACATCTTTAATCTAAAATGTTGCCACAGACATTTCACAAAAGATTTGAACATTGATTATGATTTGAACAGTCAATATGGACAGGCTTTGCACATCATTCAGAATAAATGTGTTACCCCTCAGTTATGAAAAGCAATTCATTGTCGATCAGGCAGTCTGCACCTTCTCCCCTGCCAACAGTTTTTGTGACTTTTAGCTCCTGCAACAGGGGAACTTTTTACCCCCAGTACTATCCTTGCCCATATTCAATGTTTATTGAAAAACTCTTTTGTCTCCAAATACATAGAATCATTTCAGGTATTCTCATTTTCTACATCAATTTACAGCATTTTTAAACACTAAAGTTTATTAAATTATAAATGATATTAGCTACATTAAAATTATAATAACAATAACAATAATAAAATAGCAAAGCAGCCAAGTATGTCAACAGGAACAACAGGGAAATGAAGTATTAAATAAGAATTGTGTTTAAAGTTAAGGTTCTCCTTGTAAAGTTAATATGCTAAATGATTTCCTTTCGTCAGTCGTCTGTTATGGGTCTGGAAGGCACAGATTTAATGACACTGGGTCTAATTCTAGTTACATATCAAGTTTATTTTCTGTTTCCAAAAGCTTTTGTAACTTATAACATGACCACGTACAATGTGTTTTAGCTACTTTGGTGAAAATGAGGGATTACAATAATGACTACAACAGTGTGATATACAGTATGTAACAAATGTATGAATTTTGAATTGCTGTTGTCGGTATACACAATACATCTTTTCAGACAGGGTTTCAAATGTCCTCAAATTTCTCAATATCACTTGCAGTCACTCCTCTACAGATTTAATCCTCTATGTGATGAAATTAAACACAGCACCATAAAATAAACTAATAGTCATCCGTCTCGGTGTTGAAAAAAACATGTTCTAGTTAATAACGGTCGTATGCTGTATAATAATTTGATAGGAAACAAAAAAAAAACAACTTGGCTGCTGGTTATTCTGCAATCAATTATTTTTATTTATTACTTAAGAACACATTTCCCAGTTTAATCACATTACTTTGTCACATGTGAAGGGTGAGGGTCAAAAATCCCTTGTCTCTTCAGATATATCAATACATATATACACTCACCTAAAGGATTATTAGGAACACCATACTAATACTGTGTTTGACCCCCTTTCGCCTTCAGAACTGCCTTAATTCTACGTGGCATTGATTCAACAAGGTGCTGAAAGCATTCTTTAGAAATGTTGGCCCATATTGATAGGATAGCATCTTGCAGTTGATGGAGATTTGTGGGATGCACATCCAGGGCACGAGCTCCTTTTCCACCACATCCCAAAGATGCTCTATTGGGTTGAGATCTGGTGACTGTGGGGGCCATTTTAGTACAGTGAACTCATTGTCATGTTCAAGAAACCAATTTGAAATGATTCGAGCTTTGTGACATGGTGCATTATCCTGCTGGAAGTAGCCATCAGAGGATGGGTACATGGTGGCCATAAAGGGATGGACATGGTCAGAAACAATGCTCAGGTAGGCCGTGGCATTTAAGCGATGCCCAATTTGCACTAAGGGGCCTAAAGTGTGCCAAGAAAACATCCCCACACCATTACACCACCACCACCAGCCTGCACAGTGGTAACAAGGCATGATGGATCCATGTTCTCATTCTGTTTACGCCAAATTCTGACTCTACCATCTGAATGTCTCAACAGAAATCGAGACTCATCAGACCAGGCAACATTTTTCCAGTCTTCAACTGTCCAATTTTGGTGAGCTCTTGCAAATTGTAGCCTCTTTTTCCTATTTGCAGTGGAGATGAGTGGTACCCGGTGGGGTCTTCTGCTGTTGTAGCCCATCCGCCTCAAGGTTGTGCGTGTTGTGGCTTCACAAATGCTTTGCTGCATACCTCGGTTGTAACGAGTGGTTATTTCAGTCAAAGTTGCTCTTCTATCAGCTTGAATCAGTCGGCCCATTCTCCTCTGACCTCTAGCATCAACAAGGCATTTTCGCCCACAGTACTTCCGCATATTGGATGTTTTTCACACCATTCTTTGTAAACCCTAGAAATGGTTGTGCGTGAAAATCCCAGTAACTGAGCAGATTGTGAAATACTCAGACCGGCCCGTCTGGCACCAACAACCATGCCACGCTCAAAATTGCTTAATCACCTTTCTTTCCCATTCTGACATTCAGTTTGGAGTTCAGGAGATTGTCTTGACCAGGACCACACCCCTAAATGCATTGAAGCAACTGCCATGTGATGGGTTGATTAGATAATTGCATTAATGAGAAATTTAACAGGTGTTCCTAATAATCCTTTAGGTGAGTGTATATATATATATCCTTTTATATATATATATACACTCATTTTTCATTTTATATATATATAAACTCATTTTTCATGATCCAAGATGGCGGCGCGGTAGCACGTAGCGGCCACTCGGATCCACAATGGTGCTATTTTTTGTTAAAAAGCCCGACTTTTGCAACACATGGACATCGGAGCAACCAGTGTTCAGTGTCTACCATCGCCAGACAGTACTCAAATATAAGACTCATGCAAAAACCAAGCTGCATGATGACCTGCAGGAGGCGCTACGGCGTGCTGGCTTGCTGCGGAGACCAGGCCTCCAGCCCTCGGCGTCGCCTGATGCCGGTGGCCGGGAGAGGACGTCGTAGCGGTGTGCGAGCGAAGCGCCGGAAAGAGGCGGCGGTCCATGCTAGGCTAAAAACAAACCCTAGCCGGCCGGCTCTCCCGTCTATCCTGCTCTCAAATGTTTGCTCCTGGACAATAAACTGGACTATATCCGACTCCAGCAGGCTACGCAGCGTGAGTTTAGAGACTGCTGCGTCTTTGTTTTCACGGAGACGTGGCTCAGCGACAGAGTTCGGATGCCGCCATTCAGCTAGACGGGCTCGCCTCGTTTCGTGCCGACAGAAATACAGCTCTCTGCGGTAAGACTCGCGGTGGTGGCTTGTGTGTTTACATCAACACGGAATGGTGCAAGAACTCTATGCTAGTCTCTAGTTACTGTTCATCGCTGTTGGAGCTTGTGACTGTTAGATGCAGACCTTTTTATCTACCACGGAATTCACCACTGTTTGCATAACCGAGTTTACATTCCCCAGCGCTAACGCTAAGGAAGCTCTGTGAACTGTATGGGGCTATGAGCTGAACTGCAGAACGCTCACCCCGACGGACTGTTTATTGTCGCGGAGATTTCAACCATGCAAATCTCAAGACAGTGCAACCTAAATTCCATCAGTATGTGGACTTTGCAACGAGAGGGGCTGACGCAGCTTGATCTTGTTTACACAAACATCCCAGGCGCGTACCAGGCGGAGCCCCGCCCCCACCTCGCTACTCAGACCACATCTCTGTTATGTTAATTCCAGCATACAGACCGCTAGTCAGACGCACAAAACCGCTTCAGAAGCAGGTGAAAACCTGGCCAGCAGGAGCCATCTCTGCTCTTCAGGACTGTTTTGAGTGTACTGACTGGCACATGTTCAGGGAGGCTGCAACATATGGCGATTCTACCAACTTGGAGGAATACACAGCATCAGTGACCAGCTACATCAGCAAGTGCATTGATGATGTCACTTTCTCCAAGACCATCACCACACGCTCCAACCAGAAGCCGTGGATGACTGCGGAGGTGCGCACGCTGCTGAGGTCCCAGATTAAGACCCAGCTGCCCCCCTCACTAGACCCACTGCAGTTTGCGTATCGTTCAAACCGTTCAACGGACGATGCCATCACCACAACCCTCCATCTGGCCCTCACCCACCTAGACAATAAGGACTCATACGTTCGAATGCTGTTCATAGATTTCAGCTCAGCATTCAACACAATCATTCCCCAGCACCTGATTGGAAAGCTGAACCTGCTGGGCCTGGACACCTCCCTCTGCAACTGGATCCTGGACTTCCTGACTGGGAGACCTCAGTCAGTCCGGATCGGGAACAGCATCTCCACCACTACCACACTGAGCACTGGGGCCCCCAGGGCTGTGTGCTCAGTCCACTGCTGTTCACCCTGCTGACTCACGACTGTGCAGCAATGCACAGCTCGAATCACATCATCAAGTTCGCCGATGACACGACCGTGGTGGGTCTCATCAGCAAGAACAACGAGTCAGCATACAGAGAGGAGGTGCAGCGGCTGACCGAACTGGTGTAGAGCCAACAACCTGTCCCTGAATGTCGACAAAACAAAAGAGATGGTTGTTGACTTTAGGAGAGCACAAGGTGAACACACTCCGCTGAACATCGACGGCTCCTCTGTGGAGATCGTCAAGAGCACCAAATTTCTTGGTGTTCACCTGGCGGAGAACCTCACCTGGTCCCTCAACACCAGCTCTATCACCAAGAAAGCCCAGCAGCGTCTCTACTTTCTTCGAAGGCTGAGGAAAGCACATCTCCCAACCCCCATCCTCACTACATTCTATAGAGGGACTATTGAGAGCATCCTGAGCAGCTGCATCACTGCCTGGTTTGGGACTTGCACCGTTTCGGACCATAAAGCCCTGCAGAGGATAGTGAGGACAGCTGAGAAGATCACTGGGGTCTCTCTTCCCTCCATCAAAGACATTTACAAAAAACACTGTATCCATAAAGCAACCAGCATTGTGGACGACCCCACACACCCCTCACACAAACTCTTTACCCTCCTGCCGTCTGGCAAGAGGTACCGAAGCTATTCGGGCCCTCACGGCCAGACTGTGTAACAGCTTCTTCCCCAAGCCATCAGACTCCTCAATACTCAGAGACTGGTTTGACACACACGTGTCCTGAGTTGCACTTTAATAACTGTCACTTTATAACTGTCTGCTACCTCAATAACTGCTATGTGCATAGAACATTATCTCATAGTATGTTATGTTTACATTTTAGAAACTGTCATCATTTTGCACTACTGAGTACTGGTCGGCGCTGCACTGTCTATTGTCCTGTTCATTGTCAGTAATTTGTTGTACTGTCCTGTACTTTTTGCACATGTTTGTACGTGCACTTTATATAGGTATATATAGGTAGTTTATATAGGTATTTTATTTCGTTGTGTTGTCTCATGTGGTCCTATGTTGGTCCTTTGTTGTTTTTATGTAGCACCATGGTCCTGGAGGAACGTTGTCTCGTTTTGCTGTGTACTGTACTAACTGTATATGGTTGAAACGACAATAAAAACCACTTGACTTGACTTGACTTATATCAATATCTATCTATATTCTGTTGCTTAACTTCTTTAATAAAGTGATGAATTAACTATATGCATGATCACATAATCAATTCTATTTTCTTATGCATAACTGAAATATACTTTGAATCATATGTGTGTGAATGTTATGCATGTCTTTTAAGGAACATTCCAGAGTCTCTCTCTCTGTCCTGCAAGTAGGCTGAAGGTCTTTTGGGGATAATCGTATCTGCAATGCTCTGCAGCCTCTCAGGGGAGGGGGCAGGGGGAATGCGTTAAACATAGGTTACAGATGTATTCTGTGTTTGATCTTTACTTTTCTATGATTAATTATATGGTTTAAAGTCCTATGCAATACTACCTGAATAGTAGAAGTGTGATTTTTCTATTATTATTTCTTTAGGGAAGAAATGTATGCCATTTCCACCCTCTCCTCTGCCTGAGGAGTGAAAATTTTATCTCTCTTGTTTTGGCTTAAATGACCTGATAATGTGTGCTCTGGCTCTCCTGTGCCCAGAGAAGAACTGTTGTTCGATCAGTGTTTTGTGTGTGCGTTTGACCTTCTACCCAGGTTTTGAACCCAGGAAGGCACACCAGGCCGACTTCGAAGGCGCCCATCGATCATCTGCGAGGTCACTTCAGATGTAAATCTCGGGCTCTGACGACAAGTGCGCTGATTAATGTTGATAGGCCGCATAACTCTCTATATGTTGTGACTTTATGTTCTTTTAGCCAATCAGGAGTAAAATAATGGAATGTACGTCCTTGCAAATGGTATAATTGATGTAAGATTTTGTGTAAGGTACGAGTTAGCTTTCGATCTCCTCGTGAGGCTTTGCCGTTGGCTCTACCAATTTCACTGCAGACTATTCTTCAGTAAATTTTGGATTCTTTAATTATACTTCTCGACTCCTGGTCTTCTTTCTCCATATCTGGTCCGGGTCATAACCATTACACCCCTAACAGTTTGGTGGAGGATTTAGCGGGCAATCACTCCGTGGTGACATCTCTGGCAAATCAGCTAACAAGGTAGGAAGCTTTTATTAATTGTTAGGGCTGTCTGACTGGAAGAGATTTTGAAGGGGAGCGGGAGAGCTTCACTCCGATGAGGCGAGTGAAGAGTAATTTAATTATACTATTGAAAGTATAAGAAGTCGCTGAGAGAGCTGTTTAAGGGTTAAAACAGCAAACAGCGCAAGTGAAACGTGCTCTGTGAGGGGGCCCAGGTGGGCATGGGTGAAGCACCACCCCGGCAGAGTGCGTCCCTGGACGGGAGGTCCAGTGGCACCGTAAACCTGCTCAATCTCTTCCACCTCAGATAGGGGTACCCGAGCTTAGTGAATCAGGCAGTTAGGGATTCAGATATTAGTTATAAAATAAAATAAAATACAATAGGGATTGTTTTGCCAGGGATGCATCAGGAGCGGTCCCAAGTAAGTAAATAAATTGTGACCCTAATTGGTATGGATCAGTATATGTGACCAGGATGTTTGTGAAGAATACTTTGTGGTGAAATTGGTAGAAATCCAGTATTGTTGCTGTTATAGTTAATTTATCCGCGTAAAATATTTGCTGCTAAAATCTTTTCGGTAGTGATTTTCAACTGTGACCAAGAAAAATGTCTGATAAAGGGAATTTTCTGAGTAGTTCTGACCAAAACGAGCAGGGCACACGCTGTAAACAGCTCTGCTCTGACGAGCTCAAATCGAAGAAATGTGCATGAAATCAAAAAGTTAACCCTTAGCGGACTGGACAATGTTTATTCTTGAGCTGTTCTTTTCATGTCATGAATGAAGCCTGATGTAAGATTAACTAAACTGAGAGGGAGCAGCTGTTGAATGGACATGTGTCAGATCATAACTCCTTTTATATCAAAGTGATGAGTAAGAATATTTAGATTATAAAAAGTGATCACTTTAAAGCGATTGAATTGTATTTGGGAAATCACATTATCTGGACAAACAATAAAGCTTTGAGTGTATTGCATTAAACTGAAGTCAAATAAGTTATTGAATTTTAAACCAAGGGTGTATTTAAGATAAGTGTTGTTATATTTAGGCTGCAGAACAAAAAAGACGCTGATAGGGCCAGATATTTATCTGTGTTTGCCTATTCATGGATTTGTAAACTGGGTGGTATACCGTTAAACCATGAAAAGGCAATTCCAAATGTGATGGACGGATGGTCTAGTTTGATTGCCCAGCGTGATAGAGTGGCAAAAATTATTGGGCAGGAAGTCGGCTGTGATCTGTGTAGTTTGAGTAAGGGTTTCGAGGCTGTTTGTGAAAAAGCAGAAAATGCTGTGAAAAATGAGACTGTGAAATGTGATAAGATTTTCTGGGAAAAGTGTGTGTGTGTGCTCTCAGCTTGCCTGACAGAAAAACAAATGCAGTTCTATTTTGATAGCAGGGAACACTGAGACACTTTATCAGTGATCAAGGCCAAAGAGCGTTCAGTCTCAGTCACCATTCACTTTCATTGAAAAGAAAAACACAATGAAAATTAATGTGGTCTGCTGTGAGCAGATTTGGGCCCCTTTGTGAGAGAATGCATTAAAGCAACAGATTGGGCTAAATAAGTGCAGGCGTGAAACACAGCAAAAGTATAGGAGAATTTATGTCAAAATGTGGTCTGAGGTGATCAGTCTCTAGCAATCTTCTTAACATTTCATTTTGTATTCCAGCTAGCCGATGATGAGTGTGAAGGATGCCTTATTTTGATTGACACGGGCGCGACTGTATCAATTACAGATCTCGATCTTGAGATCACTTCTGAAACTTTGTATATTTTGGGTAGGGAAAAATACTGTGGGGACTCTTATCGGTGTTGACATTCTGAAAGAACTCGAAGCTGATGTTTTGCTTTCTCAAATTTATATTGAAAATTTATAATTTCCAAATTTCCTGATGTATGGGCAAAAGATAAATATGATTGTGGTTTAGCACAGATTCAGCCACTGAGCATCCCAGGTCCTTTGCATGAAGCCAAAAGACAATATCCTTTGAAAAATGATGCTCGAGGGGGGGGGCTGACACTGTTGTAGATGAATTATGCAAACGGGGGATTGTGATTCCCTGTTCCTCTCCCACTAACTCCCCTATGTGGCCTGTCAAAAAGCCGGATGGGAGCTGGCGTTTGACCATTGATTACACTTCTCTGAATGCAGTTTCTGAGAAAATGCACCCTCTGGTGGCCAACCCCGCAACTATCCTACACGAGATAGGGTCTGAACATTGTCTTTTTACTGCTTTAGACATTTCTAACGGTTTTTGGACTTGTCCCCTAGCCAAGGAGGACCAAGGCAGATTTGCTTTCACCAGCAGGGGTCGCCAATGGACATGGAGTCTGTAGCGAATCAGCTCTATATTCTTCCACCATTAGGAAGCGAATCAGCTCTATGAAATATTAATAATCAATCATAACTTGTTATAATCGATTATGAATATTTGGATCAGTTAATCGGGTTAACTTGATGTAGCTACATTAACATTACAACCAAATACTCGGCTCATCCCGTGAACACTCAATTTTGGTTATTAATTAATTAATTAATCGAAATGTACATTTCCGGGCAAGGGAAATGTCTTTCTTACTAAGTATTAAGAGCAAGTAGTCAAAATCTATGATTAGTGACTTTAGATATGAGCTTGAGACACAGACAACTTTACATGTGACATGAACAAGACTTTATTAACTAGACTAAACATTTAAACTACTCTAACATACATATACATACATTCATACAGTTTACCAAGGGAAAGAGGGCTGAAGCAGAATACAGGAAGGCAAGAAGTTATAGCATTGTTTGAAGTTCAGCAGATCAACAGCCTGAGCAAACCATCATATTAGTTCTGACACGCCCTTTTAGAAAGGGGTTAAGGATACTTAATGTATCAAATAATGAGACTAAGTTTGAAACTTGCATGTCCCATTTGAATTAAACTGTCCTGATGCAATTTGTTGAGGCTCCAGTTGATCTTTGATGATGTTGTCTTGATGAGAGAGAACCAGTGAGAGTCAGAGGATCTTGGTGAATGGGCAGTCGAGGCCGTAGCCTGGCACATGCTTGGGAGTCCTTGGGGCCTTTAGTTTGGCATCATTCAGCGAGAGAGTGAGAGAGCACAAGGCTCAGAGAGAAAGAGAGGCTAAGAGCAGCGAAGAGGATAAGAGTTGGTAAGATAAGAGTTAAGAGAGTGGATAGGGCTAAGAGGGAGAGGAAGTGGGCGCAGCAATTTTATACCCTCGGAAACAGGTCCCACCTCTCATTGGCTCGACCAATAAGAAGGGTTTGAGTTCTAGGCGGGAATTTGGTTTATTGCTCTTTGTTGTAAAATTGCCCATTGCATGTGCAAGAAAGAAAATAGGAAACATACTGGTAATACTAATATGCTGTTGTTATCGACATATCATGTACACAGTCATTTCAATCTTCAAAATACCAAGTTATAGAGACCAAATATGCCACACATATGATTTTGGTTAACCATAGTATGCAAAGTCTGAAACATTAACCCATTAGTTTGCAAGAAAACATAGATCAAGCACATTTAAGGGAAAATGTGAGATGGCACATTAGATACATGTCAATATTTATCACATGGATATATAGAATATATATATAGGATTAACAGGGTTCATTTCTCTTTCTCAGTAAGAGAATGAAGGGAGGGTCAACACTTCTCTGAACATTCCTTTGGAGGTCGTAAAGGCCTCCATTACTCTGGGCAGGAGAATGATTCCTTTGTCAAGGCTCATTTGCATGTTTCTGGCTGGGTTTATGACGGTAAGAGATTTTGGGCTGAATGACTCAAAAGATAGTAAAACATCGCGTAATATCATTCTACAGAGATCTTATATTCGAATTCAGCTCGGACAAATCGTAAGGTTTAATTTGATACCAAGAAAGGTATATTTAGTACAATTAATAAGGGAATATACAATGAGGCTATTAAATATGAGGCCTCAGAGTTTAAAACACACAACGAAACAGTTCTAACGAGTTTGATATACCTCAGAAATACACAACATACAGGGATTACACGTATTTCATTAGCAATATGCAGTTCTGTGTTTAACTGAAAAACACACACACACACACATTTTTACGTTCAAAGTTTCCCCTTCCTGTCCACACGATAAGCACGTGGTGAGCATCGCGGATGTCACATGCGGTTCTCTGTCAATAGTTCATTGTCTCTTTGTCAATACATTTATTGTGCTTGTGGAGGCTGGTTGGCGCTATTTCAGTAATTAGGGGGTTTTAACAGTAAGTTCTTGTTTGTTCGGGAATCTGTTAAGGCACTGATCCTCCGCCATACTTTACAGTCCCCTTTTTCGCCAGGTGGTGTCCCTGTTGGAGACATCATCGGACGACAATCATCACAATGGCGGATGGCAGGTGAATCATGAGGGTTTTGTAGCAGGTGGTTGTTCCACGGTGGGTGATGTAGACAGTAGCCACATCCAGGTCTCTGCAGCAGGTGCAGAGGCAGCAGGTGCCTTGACAGTGTGTCACCTGTCATTATGAAGTCAGTTCGTTTGAGGCAGGTGCTTGTTTTGCGGCTGCAGGGAGTGGTTATGGGCATTGTGTAGTGTGGAGAGAGTTTCAGACTGACCTAGTACTGGTAGCAAAAGGGCAGCAGGTGGCCGTTCACCCTTGGTTCGGCACCCAGTCACCAGGTGTCTGAAGTCTGCAGTGTTACTCTGCTCTGGCAGCAGTGCTGACTTGAGCTTGCCTGAGTGGTGTTGGGCAAGAGTCAGAGGTTTGTTCTTCCCAGTACTCCTCAGGGGAGTTCTGTTCCAGGAGCTCTTTTGCTAGTGCTAGCAGCTCTTGTAACTCAGTAACAGGCATTTCTAGCTGTCTTTGTGCAGCCTCTGTTTGGCACCTGTTTGAAAGGTGTACAGGAGGATGTTGTTGTAGACTGCTGTGGGACGTCCTGTGGTGTTTGCTGGGTGAGGCCTTGTGTTTGTTAAAGGCCTTCTGTGTCAGGTCACGCAGTTGTTGGATAGGCATTGTGTGGGGGCAGGCCATAATGCCTAAATGGTGACTTACCATAGCATGGAGGTTTCGGAGGAAAAGGCTCTTGAAGCTGGTGTCCTCCTCCATCCCAGGTTTGTTCGTGAGCTCGAGTAAGCTCGTCTGAGTCTGTGGTAGTAAACATAGGGAGTTTCATGCCGACCCTGTTTGGTGTCTAGGGCAGCGATCAGTCCATTGTTAGACTCTGAGAATTCCCTTATGATGGCTTGTTTCAGCTGCTGGTAGTTAGACTGGATGTTTTCTGGCTGTCGAGCCAGAAAGCGTCGCAACTCTGGGCTGGACGTGATCCAGATCAGATGGAGTCTATCTTGATGGTTCACACTCATCAAAGACTGCAGGTGAAAGTCAATGTCTCGCAGGTAAGCGTGGACGTCGTGGTCTCCTGCAAGCTCTGGTGTAAATGCAGGGATATGTCTGGCCATTCGGTTGAGGTCTTTGAGTGTCGCTACACGTGTCGTTTCAAGATTCGTCTGAATCAATCCTTTTCCTTCCGCAGCTGCAGAAGCTTTAAGGAAACTGTCCGATGACGTGTTAAGCAGTGGGGTTTGTCTCCCCCCTTTGTAACTCTGTGCTTGGCTGGGGAGGTTTCTCTGCTGATTGCAAGTGGGGAGTGAGATGTCTCTCCTGCTGTGGTTCCTTTTGCAGCAGGTAAGAGTGTCTCAGTTCTCGTTGGACCATGTCAAGTTCATCTTTGGTGTTTTCCAGCTGCTGAGTCAGCACTTTAACTTCAGCTCTGGACACATTCAGTTGACCTTCACAGGCCATGATTCTGGCATCTTTGTCCAAGAGTTCAGAATTTGCTGTTTTTAACAGTGAATCTTTGTGAAAAAGTACCTTTCCAGGTGCTCTCTAGCTGTCTTTTCCAACTGCTCTTGTTGTTTAGCAGCTGTCAGAGCCGTTTGAAGTCTGTGGATTACCTCCTGTGACTCCCTTCTGCCAGGGTCCTTGTGTCTGTCCTGAGCCTCCCTCTCTAGCTGGTCTATGCGGTTTTTAGCATGTGTCAGCTCCGTTTGGGACTCAGTGATCTGGCGTTTGAGGTTGTTTACCTCCTGTTTCAAACCTGTGAGGTTGTGGGCCAGGACGATAACCTCAGTCAGATATTTGTGCTCATACCTCTGGTTTGAGTCGTCTGTCATTAGTTCTTTTCCCTCGTTTTCCAGTTGCTTTTTGTTCTGTTGCTGAAGGTCGTCAGCAGCCATGGATAAAGGGTGTTCCTCAAAACACCTAGCCAGTCCTTTTGGCCTGCCATCTGGGCAGTTAGGCTGAGCATCTGCAACATTTTGGCACACTTCTGGTGAGAGTAAGGGCAAGAGACTAATGCAAGATCAAACAGAATTTGGAGCTAAAGGCAAAGTGAGACAGCAAGGTGTATAATGTACAGCTAGGTTTTGCTAGGTGTGGTTAACAATTGAAATGTGTTCCTGATTATTACTATCTTAGCTGCAAATAGCAGGATGCTCAGATTTGTGTGGATCTGAGTGGCTTTGCTAAAAGAACGTAAGCCTAGATTTAATAAATGACTTAAGATGTTTCTTTGGGTCAAATTATTTATCAGCACTTACTGATAGCATACAACAGGCTTGATCTTTGAACACATGAAGAGGAGAAAGAAAGAGGAAGAAAAGAGCTTTCCTATTAGATTGTGTCTATTAGTGGTGCTCAAAATTATGCCATAGAAATCGTCTAGATTACTAGTGTAGCTGGCTCATAAAATTTAAGCAACTTGTTGCAAATAAACACAAAATCGAGAAGAAAAGTATGTCTAGTTACTTTTGCAGTTTTATGGGGAAATAAAACCACACTAGACCAAGAGGGTTAAATGGGAAAATGAATAGCTGACTTCTATTATTAGTAAAAATAATAAAAAGACTTGAAGAAGTGATTAAAATAGCAGAATAACCTTGTATTGGGAATAATCAATAGCACTTATGATCAACAATTAGATTTGCTTTGGGCATCATTCTATAGTTGGTCACAGCTGTTAGCGTGTTCAAGACCACACAATGTGTTTGTCCCTCTATAAAGTTTAGTCAGCGTGCCATTGAAAGTTCCCAATAACTATAAAAATTATTCTCTATCTAAACAGTTTACATGTAATTAAGTTTTTAGATTTAATTAACAAAGTAACTGCAAATTTAGCTGAACAGCGTTCAGTAAGGGATGCACCTGAAAGGTGCAGGTGAAGTTAGATGAGAAGAATTAAAGTTAAGGAAAGAGAAAGTGAGAATTCAGAAACCAGAAATGGGGTTAGAGGAAAATGGTTTAGATCACTTCACTCTGCATGCACACAAGCTGTAGATAAAGGCTTCATGTAAATTATGCTAGCAGCTAACTGTTGATGCTATTAGTTAGCTTAGCCTAAGCTAAGGGGCTGCTAAGTTGGGTTAGCTTAGCCATCTAGGCTGGTTTGTTTACAAAATGGCGTCGGAAGGAAACACGTGCTATCTGGAGTGAGCACTTCCTGTGACAAGTCGTTGTCATGGGAACCAATGCACTTCAGAGTTTCAGTGAGCTGAAACACAGTTTTGACCACCAGGAAGCTAAGCCTTTTAGATGCACAGATAAAGTTTAGATGAAGGACATCAATCTAACTATAATTTGTAAGGCCTTTATACTGTGAAAAGGGAGCATCACCCAAATCTACATTTATATAACTCTGTACTGAGATTTCTTCATCAGAAACAGGTTAAGCAATCAATTCTGGTACAGTTTACATGCCGCTGAGCTGAGATTCCTTCATCAAAACAGACTTACACTTTAATACTGAAATTAGGGTTTCTCCGCTAAAATCATATTACTCGTACACTGATAACTTTTGAAAATATGCTTAAATGTGTTAAGACTCTTTCAATTACAGTAGAGATGTCAATTCAAGCCATCACCTTATCCGCATCCAAACAAACCAGCAACTAGTGAAGCAAATGCCGTTTCAGCATGTCATGTCCTATTCTGACCGGAATTATTCAATGCACACTTTTAGGTTGACAGTGGTTCAAGCTCATAACCTTTGTTTAATCATGCCCGCATCATTCTCCACCATTATGTAGCGAATCAGCTCTATATTCTTCCACCATTAGGAAGCGAATCAGCTCTATGAAATATTAATAATCAATCATAACTTGTTATAATCGATTATGAATATTTGGATCAGTTAATCGGGTTAACTTGATGTAGCTACATTAACATTACAACCAAATACTCGGCTCATCCCGTGAACACTCAATTTTGGTTATTAATTAATTAATTAATCGAAATGTACATTTCCGGGGCAAGGGAAATGTCTTTCTTACTAAGTATTAAGAGCAAGTAGTCAAAATCTATGATTAGTGACTTTAGATATGAGCTTGAGACACAGACAACTTTACATGTGACATGAACAAGACTTTATTAACTAGACTAAACATTTAAACTACTCTAACATACATATACATACATTCATACAGTTTACCAAGGGAAAGAGGGCTGAAGCAGAATACAGGAAGGCAAGAAGTTATAGCATTGTTTGAAGTTCAGCAGATCAACAGCCTGAGCAAACCATCATATTAGTTCTGACACGCCCTTTTAGAAAGGGGTTAAGGATACTTAATGTATCAAATAATGAGACTAAGTTTGAAACTTGCATGTCCCATTTGAATTAAACTGTCCTGATGCAATTTGTTGAGGCTCCAGTTGATCTTTGATGATGTTGTCTTGATGAGAGAGAACCAGTGAGAGTCAGAGGATCTTGGTGAATGGGCAGTCGAGGCCGTAGCCTGGCACATGCTTGGGAGTCCTTGGGGCCTTTAGTTTGGCATCATTCAGCGAGAGAGTGAGAGAGCACAAGGCTCAGAGAGCAAGAGAGGCTAAGAGCAGCGAAGAGGATAAGAGTTGGTAAGATAAGAGTTAAGAGAGTGGATAGGGCTAAGAGGGAGAGGAAGTGGGCGCAGCAATTTTATACCCTCGGGAAACAGGTCCCACCTCTCATTGGCTCGACCAATAAGAAGGGTTTGAGTTCTAGGCGGAATTTGGTTTATTGCTCTTTGTTGTAAAATTGCCCATTGCATGTGCAAGAAAGAAAATAGGAAACATACTGGTAATACTAATATGCTGTTGTTATCGACATATCATGTACACAGTCATTTCAATCTTCAAAATACCAAGTTATAGAGACCAAATATGCCACACATATGATTTTGGTTAACCATAGTATGCAAAGTCTGAAACATTAACCCATTAGTTTGCAAGAAAACATAGATCAAGCACATTTAAGGGAAAATGTGAGATGGCACATTAGATACATGTCAATATTTATCACATGGATATATAGAATATATATATAGGATTAACAGGGTTCATTTCTCTTTCTCAGTAAGAGAATGAAGGGAGGGTCAACACTTCTCTGAACATTCCTTTGGAGGTCGTAAAGGCCTCCATTACTCTGGGCAGGAGAATGATTCCTTTGTCAAGGCTCATTTGCATGTTTCTGGCTGGGTTTATGACGGTAAGAGATTTTGGGCTGAATGACTCAAAAGATAGTAAAACATCACGTAATATCATTCTACAGAGATCTTATATTCGAATTCAGCTCGGACAAATCGTAAGGTTTAATTTGATACCAAGAAAGGTATATTTAGTGCAATTAATAAGGGAATATACAATGAGGCTATTAAATATGAGGCCTCAGAGTTTAAAACACACAACGAAACAGTTCTAACGAGTTTGATATACCTCAGAAATACACAACATACAGGGATTACACGTATTTCATTAGCAATATGCAGTTCTGTGTTTAACTGAAAAACACACACACACACACATTTTTACGTTCAAAGTTTCCCCCTTCCTGTCCACACGATAAGCACGTGGTGAGCATGCGGATGTCACATGCGGTTCTCTGTCAATAGTTCATTGTCTCTTTGTCAATACATTTATTGTGCTTGTGGAGGCTGGTTGGCGCTATTTCAGTAATTAGGGGGGTTTTTAACAGTAAGTTCTTGTTTGTTCGGGAATCTGTTAAGGCACTGATCCTCCACCATACCTTACAAGTCGTTTGCCACAAGGTTTCTGCAACTCACCCACACTGTTTCATCAGGTACTAGCATCCTTCATTGATCCGGTAAGAAAACGTCTCGGGTTATGACTATAACCCTTGTTCCCTGAGAAGGGAACGAGACACTGCGTCGTTGAAAACGACTCTTTGAGGAACGCTCCTTAGCGCGCGCCTCTGAAGTATGAATGAAACTATTCCAATCTTGATTGGTGTTGCGTCATGACGTAACATGTGACGGCATAACCGGATGCATAAAAGTGACGCCGGCACACATACACATTAGCCTAGCGATGAAGCAAGCTGCTCTCAGGCCTTGAGGGGCGTGGCAGGACGACGCAGTGTCTCGTTCCCTTCTCAGGGAACAAGGGTTATAGTCATAACCCGAGACGTTCCCTCCGAGGGAACTTCGCACTGCGTCGTTGAAAACGACTCTTTGGGGAACGAATGCCCACTAGGCCACACACCGAAAAAAGGCCTGCCCTAGGGTGAAACTGAACTCAGGCACTCAGCTAGGGCGAGAGCACACGTACGCCAGGCGTACTAGGGAGGTGCAGACTGTAAAACCTGATGAAAGTGTGCGGGGTAGCCCAACCGGCTGCCTCACAGATCTCCTGGAGGGGTACTCCCGATAAGAGAGCCCTAGAGGACGCCATGCCTCTAGTTGAATGAGCCCTCACGGCCAAAGGTGAAGGCAAATTACGCACCTTGTAGGCCGAGATAATAGCCTGAACAATCCAATTACTAATGGTTTGTTTCGAGGCAGGAGCCCCTTCTTAGGTGACCCAAAACACACTAACAGTTGGTCCGACCTCCTCCAAGAAGAGGACCTCTCGAGGTAAACGCTCAAAGCTCTGACAGGGCAGAGCAAATGGAGCCTCTCTTCTTCTGCCGACACATGAGGTGGAGGATGAAAAGCCTGCAGGACCGTAGACCGTGCCGTGTTAGACGGCACCTTAAGCACATAGCCAGGTCTCGGGTGTAAAATGGCTTTAACTCCGCCAGGGGCAAACTCCAATCAAGCTGGCGTCACTGCCAGGGCTTGAAGATCACCCACCCTCTTTAGAGAGGTAATAGCTAAGAGAAAAGCCATCTTGAACGTCAGGTCCTTGGGCGAAGCCGACTGAAGGGGTTCGAAGGGGGCCAGGGATAACCCTTCGAGAACCACCGCCAGGTCCCAGGCAGGAACCCTGGACCTGGTTGTCGGTCTCATCCTCCATGTACCACGGAGAAAACGAATGACCAGCTGGTGCCTCCCCAGAGGCCCATCACTCAGTGATGCATGGAATGCCGAAATGGCAGCCACGTACACCTTAAGTGTGGAAGGGGAGAGACCCGCAGAGAAACGATCTTGAAGAAACTCTAGAACTGAAGCCACCGGGCAGTTAACTGGATCTAATTCATGTTCTCTACACCAAGTGGAGAACACATTCCACTTGAGGCCATATAATCTCCTAGTAGACGGAGCCCTAGAGCTAAGTATGGTTTCAACCACCCCCGCTGATAGACCAGCATTTAGGTACTTAACCCCCTCAGGGGCCAGACCCACAGTTTCCACAGCTCTGGACGAGGGTGGAAGACTGTGCCCCCGCCTGAGACAACAGATCCCTCCTCAGAGGAATCTGCCATGGCGGAGCTATCAGGAGTGAAATTATGTCTGAGAACCATACTGGGCGGCCACATGGGGGCAACCAGAAGTAGACTGATGCCCTCTTGGCGGACCCTTTCCAGGACTCCCAGGAGCAGAGCGATCGGGGAAATGCGTACAGGCAAGCCTCGGCCAAGCCTGTACCATGGCGTCCAACCCCAGTGGGGCTGGATGTGAGAGGGAGAACCAAAGTGGACAGTGGGAAGTCTCTCGAGACGCGAACAGATCCACTTCTGATGGTCCAAATTTGTCCCATATCAACTTCACCACCTCTGGATGAAGTCTCCATTCCCCGGGCCTCAGCCCCTGCCTCGACAGGATGTCTGCTCCCTGATTCTGAACCCCGGAATATACATTGCTCTGATAGACAGTATTTTCCCTTGGGACCAAAGAATTATCTGATGCGCCAGTCTGCACAGAGGGCGCGATCTTAGTCCTCCTTGTCGGTTCAGATAAGCTACCACTGATGTATTGTCCGAGCGTACTAGGACATGGTAACCTTTGATGTCTGGAAGGAAGCTCCTCAGAGCCCTGAACACAGCCAACATCTCTAGACAGTTTATGTGCCAAGAATGATGATGGTCCTGCCACAGACCCCTGGCAAAGCGGCCGTCCATGACCGCGCCCCAGCCAGTGAGGGAGGCGTCTGTCGAAGCGGTTTTCGGCGACATGACGCTCCCAACACTGGCCCTTGGGACAGGAACCAAGGTTTCTTCCATATTAGCAGAGAGCGAAGGCACCTGCGGCGTTACTCTGATTATACTGAAATGGATTCCGCTGGGGAAAACCCTTGGCTTTCAGCCACCACTGGAGGGGCCTCATGTGTAGAAGGCCCAACGGTACAATGTTGGATGCCACTGCCATGAGGCCCAGCAGTCTTTGAAATTGCTTTACAGTGATGGCCTGGCCTAGCTTTAACCCGGACACCATCGCCATAAGGGACTCGATACGTGCAGGAGACATGCGTGCCTGCATCGTAACAGAGTTCCACACAACGCCAGAAACGTTGTGCACTGGGATGGTTGTAACACACTCTTTTTGTGTTGAGTCTCAACCCCAAACTTCGAATGTGGCCAAGAACGACATCTCGATGCCGAACCGCCATTTCTCGAGACTGGGCCAGAATGAGCCAGTCGTCGATATAATTCAGTATCACGGATGCCCTGAAGTCTCAGTGGAGCAAGAGCTGCATCCATACATTTGGTGAATGTGCGGGGAGATAGTGCTAGGCCGAACGGAAGAACCCGATATTGGTAAGCTTCCCCGAAGCGAACCTCAGGAACCTCCTGTGACATGGAAGGATGGATACATGAAAATAGGCGTCTTTTAGATCTATCATGACAAACCAGTCCTCGGATCTGATCTGACTCACGATGACAAGAATAGTAAGCATTTTGAACCTGAACCTCCTCAGAGACCAGTTCAAAACTCTGAGATCTAAAATCGGCCTCAACCCCCCATCCTTTTTTGGAACTATAAAGTACCGGCTGTAAAGACCGGACTCCCTGTCTGAATGATGAACACGTTCTATGGCCTCCTTCAGCAGCAGAGATTGCACTTCTTGTTCCATCACCTGAGCCTGCTCCGGAACCACTGTAGTCTGCACCACCCCAGAGAATTTGGGGGGGAGGTGCCCGAACTGCAGTCTGTACCCTGAATTTATTATATGCAGGACCCATGCAGATATCTCGAGGCTGGTCTCGGGTGTTTTTCGAGCACTGTTCTCGACTTCCTGAAGCGGGATACCGGCAGGATTTGGTCGATACAGTGCTTGTGACCACAACTGATGTGTGTTTTTTATTTTTTGACGCGAACGGCACGGTGTGCTTTCGCTGGAGATTGGTGTGGCCCGAAGCGTCAGAGACGGCGGGAAACCAACACGATTTCCTGAGGTTGCTCGGTTGCTCTGCAGCGGGGGGGGGGCAGCCCTCCGAGGTTCTAACACCCCGGTTAGGACCTCTTCCCCAAAGCCCTCCTAGCCTTAAGGACGTCCCTCAGGTCGGCCCCTGGCTGGAGGGCTTCGCTGGGAGGCGTTTCCTCTGTTGCCAAGCTCCTGGAGGAGGGCTCTAGAGGAAACACTCTCCTTTTGCTCTGCGCGGTGCTGAGGAGCTGACTGAAGGCTGGGGCTGATGTGTTTGCCCCACCCTACTTGACTTAGACTTGGATTCTACGGGGAGAAACTGCTTGAGCGCCGCAGATTGTTTCCTCGCCTCCTGAAACCTGTCGACGACCGATGTAACGGCGTCGCCGAACAGGCCAGAGGGCTGAGAGCGGGGCATCAAGCAAAAAGCTCTGTCTTTTTCTTTTATTCCCAATAAATTTAGCCACAGATGCCTCTCCGTGGTCACCATAGCTGCCATAGAGCGGCCAATAGCGCGGGCCATCTCTTTAGTTGCCGGAGAGACAGATCTGCGGCTCTGCGCAACTCCGCGATATCTTCGGAGTTGGCCCCTCCCCTCGTCTAAATCTTTCAGGAGATCGGCCTGGTACGCCTGCAAAATCGCCATTGAGTGCAGGCACGAACCAGCCCGACCTGCCGCCATGTAAGCCCTGCTTATTAATGCAGATGTATCTCTGCAGGGCTTACTAGGCAGCGCCGGGGTTTTAAGGGAAGATGCCGACTCAGGAGAGAGGTAACCGGCTAAAGCCTCCTCCACACCAGGCATCTTCCCATAGCCCATATCCGTGCCCCTAAAACATCGCTGTAATCGACCACACTGGGGGTGGAGACACAGGGCGAATGTGGTTTATCCCACGATCTCGAGATCTCTTTGTGGAGATCGGGAAAAGCGGCAAACCCGCGCTGGGGTTGTGACGCGTGCTGCAGGAAGCGCTCGTCTAATTTGCTTCCGACGTGCGTTCCTGCTCATTTTGTGGCCAGCTAATTTTAAGTCTGGCCACAGCAGCGTCACAACCTGAATCAGCTCCTCAAAAGCCTGGCCGAAAACCGGCGTGCTTGGCTGCTCACGGTTCGTCGCATCAATGCTGAGCATTTCCACTTCCTCGGAAGCAGAGAGCTCGAGCATTGGGACCTGATCGTGGGCAGAAGAAGCCGCGACGCGGGCTTCTGCACCACTCACAGTAGGCTCGGGATCCTCAAATGAAGAATGAGAAAGTGCCGCAGCAGTCTCATTCTCATCTGCAAGATCCGCTCGCGAACCCCACGATCTCAATCGCCGCTGCCTCAACAGACGCGGGACCAGAACCGTGGGGAACGCGAGCCTGACCGTGCTCATCAAAGCACGCCAACCGGAGTGCAGCACTCTCATGGGTAGTGCTTCACAACTTACACAGGCAGATCCTCGAGAGCTGCCTGCAATGCGTGCTGCGCTCCCAAACAGTTCACACACAAATGCGTGCGTGTCCCTACCCGTAATAAAACGAGGGCAGGGGTGCACGCACTTCTTGAACTGCTTGGTGGCCATAATTCTTTTAAATAGGACAAACAACACCAAATAAGACAAACAATATACATAGAGCGCTTGCTGAAGAGCGAAAACTAATGTGTATGTGTGCCGGCGTCACTTTTATGCATCCGGTTATGCCGTCACATGTTACGTCATGACGCAACACCAATCAAGATTGGAATAGTTTCATTCATACTTCAGAGGCGCACGCTAAGGAGCGTTCCCCAAAGAGTCGTTTTCAACGACGCAGTGCGAGTTCCCTCGGAAGGGAACAACTTGAATATGACGGATCTGTTGTCCTACAATATGTGGATGACATTTTAATTGCTAGTCCAACCATGTTCAAACATTTGACTGCTGTACAGACTGTTTTGAATGCCCTCCAAAACGGGGGATTCAAAGTGAACTTGAAGAAAGCACAGCTAGCACTGCCTGAAGTGACTTATTTGGGGCAAATTGTGGGTGTGCACGGCAGACGCATCACTCCTGAACGAGTTAAAGCTATCATTGAACTTCCAAAACCAAACACGGTTACTGGTCTAAGGCAAGTAATGGGTCTTTTGAATTACTGCCGTCAGTATGTTTCTGAATACACTGAACTTTCTAAACCACTCACAGAGGCTGAAAGGAGGAAAACCTGGATCGGAGCTGATCGACTGGACTGAGGAGATGGAGGAGGCGTTTGTGATTATCAAAGAAACTCTTGCTTCCTCCCCAGCATTACGTCATGCCGATGCCAGCAGGCCGTTCCATCTATGGACATGGGTGGGAACTCGATCCTATTCAGCTGCCCTGGGTCAAAGGGTTCCAGGAAGAAACTCCTATGGGATGGTAGGATATTATTCTGCTCCTATTCCTGTTTCAATGGCAGGACAGCATCCGTGCCTGTTGATATGCGACTGTGCAGAGTGGGCTGTAAAGATTACAGAGGACATTGTGACTCATCAGAAGGTGATACTTTATCATTTTTGATGTGGATTCAAATTTCAATTTGGACAGGGAGATTCCATGCGTTTTCAACTCATTGGGATTGCGAGGAGATCGATAACCATCCATCATGGGTACAATACCCATGTCTAAATTCAACTGAGGGTCTAAATTTAATTCCGACTACGTACCAAAAGGTAAATGATCGTTGTTATCGTCTGGACGGAAATGAGACAGTGACCTATTGGCTTGGTCACTCCCCAAATTATCCCGATACTACCCTCATTATGCAGAACGGTCGGTGGATGGGGAGTGGGTGTCCTCTGTCTGTGTGTGTGGATGTGTGTTCGTTTCTGTTTTTCTTATGTATGCAGGTCTGCTTGCAGTAACTTGAACCCTTCCGAGGAGGAGAACCGACTGAGAAAACTGACGAGATGCTTGAAAGAGAAACTTAAGAAGGATAACATCAATGCCCTGTTGTGAGTGGAAGGTGTGAGAGCCTTTGCGTGGGGACTGGAAATTTTTAGTATACAGCATGTCCGCAATGAGGCGAAGAGACCAGTGTGACCCGTCAGGGAAGCATGCGTTACCACTCCACCTTCCGTAGTGACCTCACTTGGTAGACCAGACGTGGCGGTATTGGACCCCACATTGGTCTAAAACGGGGGACTGAAGGGTGAGGGTCAAAAATCCCTTGTCTCTTCAGATATATCAATACATATATATATATATATATATATATATATATATATATATATATATATATATATATATATATATATATATATATATATATATATCCTTTTATATCAATATCTATCTATATTCTGTTGCTTAACTTCTTTAATAAAGTGATGAATTAACTATATGCATGATCACATAATCAATTCTATTTTCTTATGCATAACTGAAATATACTTTGAATCATATGTGTGTGAATGTTATGCATGTCTTTTAAGGAACATTCCAGAGTCTCTCTCTGTCCTGCAAGTAGGCTGAAGGTCTTTTGGGGATAAGCTTATCTGTGATGCTCTGCAGCCTCTCAGGGAGGGGGCAGGGGAATGCGTTAAACATAGGTTACAGATGTATTCTGTGTTTGATCTTTACTTTTCTATGATTAATTATATGGTTTAAAGTCCTATGCAATACTACCTGAATAGTAGAAGTGTGATTTTCTCTTATTATTTCTTTAGGGAAGAAATGTATGCCATTTCCACCCTCTCCTCTGCCTGAGGAGTGAAAATTTTATCTCTCTTGTTTTGGCTTAAATGACCTGATAATGTGTGCTCTGGCTCTCCTGTGCCCAGAGAAGAACTGTTGTTCGTCAGTGTTTTGTGTGTGCGTTTGACCTTCTACCCAGGTTTTGAACCCAGGAAGGCACACCAGGCCGACTCGAAGACGCCCGCGATCATCTGCGAGGTCACTTCAGATGTAAATCTCGGGCTCTGACGACAAGTGCGCTGATTAATGTTGATAGGCCGCATAACTCTCTATATGTTGTGACTTTATGTTCTTTTAGCCAATCAGGAGTTAAATAACGGAATGTACGTCCTTGCAAATGGTATAATTGATGTAAGATTTTGTGTAAGGTATGAGTTAGCTTTCGATCTCCTCGTGAGACTTTGCCGTTGGCTCTACCAATTTCACTGCAGACTATTCTTCAGTAAATTTTGGATTCTTTAATTATACTTCTCGACTCCTGGTCTTCTTTCTCCATATCTGGTCCGGGTCAAAACTGTTACACCCCTAACACATGAAAAGCAGCATATACAGTCCCTTGCAATAAATAAAATAATCTACTTTAAAGGGTTAGGTAAGAATTCAACTGAGATTTGCTTCAAGACAGTAAATTGATCTCCATGTCTTTTAATATAATTATAATATATATATAATAAAGTGTTGTTGTTAACTGTGTGCTCTCAATGTGCATTATATATTTTTTTATTATTGATTGATATTTATGTATGAAATGAATGAAATGACACGTGATGAATAATGGGGGTGTGTACATTTGTGATTGGTTGTTTAATGAATAAAATCACCTTGAGTGAGCACAGCTGTTGCTGTGTGTGTGTGTGTGTGTGTGTGTTGCAAGTCAGATACGTTGTTGCGTTTGCTCTGTGAACAGGTTATGGGCCCAGAAAGTCAGGAAGTCAAGCTTGTTTTAGTAGAGCCATGAGTAGGCCTAACGCCAGAAAAACGGAACATAGCGGTCGCTGGTCGCGGCTACTGTTCGACGGGGATGAAAAGAATTATGAACTTTGGGAAGTTAAGTTTTTGGGCCATCTCCGGTTGCAAGGCCTGAAAGAGATAATTACTACGGAATCAGCGGGTGTGGAGACACCGGAAGAAGCGGCTTCAAATGCCGAGGCATATGCGGAATTAATCCAGTTCTTGGACGATAAAAGTTTGTTGCTTGTAATGCGAGAAGCAGCCGACGATGGGTGCGCAGCGCTAAAGATTTTGAGAGACTACTACGCAGGTAAAGGAAAGCCACGAGTAATAAGCCTGTATACTGAGTTAACCTCGCTTCAAAAATCAAGCAGCGAGAGTGTGACTGAATATGTTATTCATGCTGAAACTGCTATCACGGCTTTACGAAATGCTGGAGAGACTTTGAGTGACGGACTGCTGGTAGCTATGGTTCTAAAGGGGCTTCCTGAGGCTTTTAAACAGTTTGCCATCCATATAACGCAATCGGATGACAGGATAACGTTTGCTGAATTTAAAACAAAGCTTCGGAGCTACGAGGACATCGAAAAGATGCATGCTCCAGCTGTAGAGGATAATGTAATGGCTGTGCAGACAAAACAGTGGCCTGCGAGACCCACCAGTGCTGGCTCAATTGAACGGGCTGCAGCGGATGTGGTGTGCCACAGATGCGGTCTGAAGGACACATTGCCCGCGCTTGCCGGCGCAAACTGTGGTGCAGCCACTGCAAGAGTAATACTCATTGCGAAGTAACCTGCAGGAGGAGACGGCGCCAAGACGCAACATGGAGGGCCACCGAGGAAACGACCGACGAGTATGTTTTTAGGGTGACCGATGGAGAGGCAGGATTCCAGCCAAACAACCAGGGTGTCGACGTGAGGGGCCTGATGGTCGACTGCGGGGCAACCTCGCATATCGTCACCGACATCTCCAAGTTCAAAAGGTTCGATGATGAGTTCCAGGCAGGGACTCATTACATGGAGCTAGCTGACGGCACAAGGTGTAAGGGAGTAGCAGAGCGCAGAGGTGACGCTGAGGTATGCTTGGTGGACATTCGAGGACGCCACCTAAAAACAATGCTGAGACGGGGGCTGTACATTCCCTCATACCCACAGGACATATTTTCGGTGCAAGCAGCGGCTTCCAGTGGACCAAGCGTGACGTTCAGGAAAAGTGAAGATATTCTGGTGCACAAAGACGGTACAAAATTTCCCATTCATTTACATGATAGATTATATTACTTGCATACAGTATCTGATGGATGTGATGACCAAGTGAATGGATGTTATGATTTAAAAACATGGCATGAGATACTGGGACATTGTAATTTTGATGATGTGCAAAGATTAGAAGGTGTTGTTGATGGTATGAAAATTGAAGGTTCATCAAACAAACTTATAACTTGTGAAGTGTGCACCCGAGGCAAGTTTACACAGACCAGAAACAGAAAGCCTGATGTAAGAGCTAAAAAGCCTCTAGAGCTAGTGCACACAGATTTGGCCGGTCCAATTAACCCTGAGTCCAGAGAGGGATATAAATATGTTTTGTCATTTACTGATGATTATACTAGTGCCGTGTTTGTATACAGTCTTAAAAGTAAAAGTGACACACTACAAGCAACGGAGAGGTTTCTTGCCAATATGGCCCCATATGGTAAAATTCAGCGTCTTCGATCTGATAATGGCACCGAGTTTACTGCAAAGCAATACAAAACTCTGTTGGTTAAGAATGGTATTAGACACGAGACTTCTGCACCATATTCTCCCCACCAAAATGGTACAGCAGAACGAAATTGGCGTACACTTTTGACATGGCACGATGCATGTTGATAGAGAGTGAATTACCTAAAAATGTATGGCCTCATGCAGTGCAGACCGCAGCCATAATCAGGAACAGGTGCTTTAACAAACGCACCAAACTTACACCAGTTAAGATGCTAACAGGGAGACGGCCCAATCTTGCTAGGATGCAAAAGTTTGGTTCAGAGTGTTTTGCTTATAAACAAGATAAAAGAAAGCTGGATCCAAGAAGTGAAAAGGGTGTTTTTATTGGTTATGATAAAAGCAGTCCAGCATACATTGTCTATTATGGAAGCATATGAGTAGCAATATTCAATTTGAAATGTAATATGCAAAATGACAATGCAATATGTAAAATGGCAATGCATTCTGTATTTAAATTTACATTTTACATTACCATTCTAGCAACGTTTGGTGCAAAATGAAAATGAAAATGAATTACATAATTTACATTTGCCATTTCATACACTCGTTTTAATATGCATTATTGAAACGCTTTATAAGTTGCAAAATTAAAATGAAAATGTATTACAGAAATGATTAGATATGTGTAACATGTTCAAGCAAAAACTGTGGCAAAATGATCATTCAAATGTTATTTTTCTTAATTGCATTTACACTCACAGTCAAGACACTTGCGATTGCATTTTCATTAAATGTCCCGCAATGAATGTAGCAAAATTCAATGTGCACATTGAAAATGCATTCGAGCCGATCACGCCCCTGCCCCGCTCTCCCTCCCGCCCTGTCAATCACTGCATCAAGGCGGGGCTCGGCAACAGGTAACATGTTATGGCTATGTTACGTGTTTTGAGCTTACTGTCTATGGTTTTGAGGTGTTGGAAAAATGACGGCGGCGGCAGAGCTAATACGAGTGTTAAATTCACTAGCAGATGAAGTGGAGCGTGAACAGAGAAACGGTAGTATTTCCGAAGATTATTACGAGTATGTAGGTGATAGAACCAGTACGTTGTTGGAACGTCTGGGAGAATTTTCTGCCTTATCAGGCGCCGACACCCGTTTGGCTGCTGACCTCTTAAAGGTGGTGGAAGAACAAATTCAGAGGGGAGTGGGGAGACCAGCAGCCGTGGAGATCCCTGGCGAGGCCATAGAGGGGTATCTTATGTATGGGTTAAAAGTTAAAGATATCGCGGCCTTGTATGGAGTTAGTCGATGGACGGTACATCGACGAATGCAGCAGTGTGGACTGAAGTAAACAACAACTTAAATATATTTTAATGATTTTATACAAATGCCTCAAGGCCATATAGGCGGTGGGCCGAGTCCGTCTATCTCGTTTAGTTTTTGATTTGATAGTTACCCAGCAGTTGTCTGGCTCATTTTTTTTTATTTGTCTGTATGAATAATTCACAAAAAGATTACCGATTGTTTCCAACGCCAATTGTTGCACATTAAAGTATAAAAATAGATTTAATTTCGCTAGCTGATCACAAACGTTGGCCGGAGTGAGATCCAATCAACGCTTGTGTTGTTACCTTGTTGAATTGATTTGGCCAATCACGTTATTCGTTGAACCGGCGTCGCGTGACTCGCGTCAGTCTGAAGCCAAATGAGTCTACAACCTGGAGAGACCGGTGTGTCTCGGCAAGACAACGTCAAGGTACGATTTGTTTTACAATGATTATACACCCCTATATCTTAATGCTTTTCATATAAGTTGTATTTAAGACTGCAAGCTATACTTCGTCGTGAATATATGCGTTGTCGTTGATGAGAACAGTAGCCACGAAAAGAATGTTGGTAGTGGAGCAGTAAAGCTAGGTCTAACGGTATGTTGCTTAGGCTAATCCAAATCATTCGGTACATACACAATGAACTAAGCAAAGAGTATTCAAATACGGGATAATTACGGGTAAATATTTAAACGGGAAGACAGTAGGAAATATTTTGACAGGTATGTCCAGGTTGGATTGGTTTATAGCAAGCTACCTAGGCTACAAGTAAGCTAGACTAATTATCAGCTAAAAAGAGTGCAAAACAAAACAAAGAAATGATTTCAAATCAACTTTATAGTGGTAGTCATGGAGTTATATAAGCCATTTATGGTTGATTGTCACAGTTTATACAATGAGGCAGTGGTTCAGCTACATCTGTCAGTGGTTGGGCTTCACCTACATAACAGAACAGGTATAAGATGGAATATGGTGGAAAAATATTTTATTTAAAGATGGCTGTTTTTGAGCTATTTAACAAAATTATTTGTGGTCAGAACTGCAGTAGTCTTGTCAAGCTCGTTTAAGATGGTTAGCATCTTAATACAAATGTCAAGATGAAAAATGTGATTTAAAATGATCTAGTAATGTGTGCTTTCTGTGTTTATTTATCTGAATATAATTCAGTTGTTTATCTAACACACAGACACGGACAGGACAACATCATATCTCTCCACACCCAAATGACTACAGAGGTGATCGTTGACAATCATCACATCAACAGCACCATGAATGGAGCAGGTCAAGATCACGGAGTCGCTTAGTATCCACATCACAGATGACCCATCTTGATCTATCGACACCACCAACAGAACCTGGCCAAGAAAGTCCAAAAACCTCTGCACTTCCTCCCACAGTTGAGGAAGGCTCATCTCCCACAAATCCATCCTCTTAACTTTCTATAGGGGAATCGTAGAGAGCCTCTTCCTTCCACCCCACCCTCCAATAACCTAAGGGCAGCTGATTGACTCTTGCACAAATACACTGGTAGTTTACACTATGATGCTGCTACATTGGTTTATTTTTTTTATTTTTAAATTTGCTATGAACATTTGACCCCACTTACACACATATTGCACTGCCTTTTGCTACTTGTCATGTCATCCACTTGCACTGAAATACTATATTAATTAGGGATGAGTAACGATTTTCGAATATTCGATTAGTTGATTTTATTATAGAATATTGAATAGGATGTGCTGGGATGATTGTCTTTAAAAATCCCCATGTTTTAATTGTGGTTATAAGTTGCAATCCTAAATTCACATAATATTTTTATACATTTTATAAATATATTCTTAATATTTGTTGTTTTTGTTTCTATGTTTGAGCTTATATATCTCAATATTAATAACAGTCTGGTTAATTTTGAGTCTTGAAATGTAAACTCTCAAGGGTTGGCTTTCTAAATATATGTTGGTTATGTGTATATTCAGAATGACTTCTGAGCAGCAACCTTTTTATTTTGGGGATGTCATGAATGCATCACTTGCCAAAATTGGGGCTGACTAGTAAGGGGTTAAATGTATATAAATGAAACCTTTTATATAAAAATTATACATTTGATACAAACCTTCACTGTTGTTAGCTGCATTTTCTATCTTACGTGCTCTTCTTATGTGTTCTTTGTTGGTGAAGAGCATGTAGCATTCTCTGTGAAATCCAACATTAGCCGGCACATCTTGGACGTCTTCAGAATTTAAGTTAAATGCCAATACGGCTTTTTCAGCTTCTGTACTCTCTGTGGTTTGCAGGTTCACCCATAAATTTGTAATGGGTGTAAATTTGCCCAACTTGTCTGGGAAAGGGGGGTTACAGGGCTTTTTACATTTGAGGCTAAATGGATAAAACACCTCATTTTTACCTCAGTATTACTGAACTACAGAACTAAATTTACATTTTTAAAGATTTACAGCAAAATTGTCATTTCAAGAACGCAGCTTCCTGGTCATCTGTGTTCATTATTTACATTGGTTGTCAAGGAAACGGGAGGTTTTCTAAGGTTATGATTAGTACTCCTGCTTATTTGCCGGTTTAAAAAAGTAAGAGTTTGTAAGGATATTTTGCGTCAAATGTGCAAACAACAAAGTTGGAAACAATGTCTGTAGTACTTATACGATTTTATTACATGACCTCAGCAAAAAAAGACTTACACAGCTGTGAGGTAAGTATTAAATTCATAATTTCGAGGTCCGGCCCACCGCCTAATAATCTCTGTGTTTACTCCCGAATTCTGCCATGGGGATTTTAATAAAAAAAAAAAAGGCAGTTTTGTTTTTTAAATGTAGTAACGTTATTATTATTCAGATTTAAATTTCATTGAAAAGTTTTGGTGGAATTTGAAGAAAGCGGGGATAACGTGAATGCCAAAGATTATCAGTGATCTTGAAGCTTTTTCAAGCAAGAAATGGGCCAAGACTGCAGTAGAGAGGTGACAGATGCTTCTAAGCACTTACAGGCAGCGTTTGTAAAGAGGTTATAAAGAATAAATTATTCTGCTTTACATTCTCAGAATCACTCAAATGTGTATTAATAAACTTTCTATAATAGTTTACTGATGCGTTTGTTGAATTTTTTCATAAAATTTTGTTCTTGGCAGTAAAATGACCTGCAGGCCATGGGGTTGAATAATTTTGATTGCAACTGTACATATGGGATAGAAATGGTGTCCATCAAAGAAAGCCGATCTTTAGCATTAATTTTGAGTATGACTTTAAGGACACGTGTATGGAGCAAGATTCATACACAAGACAATGTTAGATGTACCGTCCATCGACTAACTCCATACAAGGCCGCAATATCTTTAACTTTTAACCCATACATAAGATACCCTCTATGGCCTCGCCAGGGATCTCCAAGGCTGCTGGTCTCCCCACTCCCCTAGGCCTCTCCGAATACAATTGTTCTTCCACCACCTTTAAGAGGTCAGCAGCCAAACGGGTGTCGGCGCCTGATAAGGCAGAAAATTCTCCCAGACGTTCCAACAACGTACTGGTTCTATCACCTACATACTCGTAATAATCTTCGGAAATACTACCGTTTCTCTGTTCACGCTCCACTTCATCTGCTAGTGAATTTAACACTCAGTATTAGCTCTGCCGCCGCGTCATTTTTCCAACACCTCAAAACCATAGACAGTAAGCTCAAAACACGTAACATAGCCATAACATGTTACCTGTTGCCGAGCCCCGCTTTGATGCAGTGATTGACAGGGCGGGAGGGGGCGGAGCAGGGGCGTGATCGGCTCGGAATGCATTTTCAATGTGCACATTGAATTTTGCTACATTCATTGCGGGACATTTAATGAAAATGCAATCGCAAGTGTCTTGACTGTGAGTGTAAATGCAATTAAGAAAAATAACATTTGAATGATCATTTTGCCACAGTTTTTGCTTGAACATGTTACACATATCTAATCATTTCTGTAATACATTTTCATTTTAATTTTGCAACTTATAAAGCGTTTCAATAATGCATATTAAAACGAGTGTATGAAATGGCAAATGTAAATTATGTAATTCATTTTCATTTTCATTTTGCACCAAACGTTGCTAGAATGGTAATGTAAAATGTAAATTTAAATACAGAATGCATTGCCATTTTACATATTGCATTGTCATTTTGCATATTACATTTCAAATTGAATATTGCTACTCATATGCTTCCATAGTCTATTTCCCTGACAGCAGGAAAGTACAAAAGCACAGGTTAGTTAAGTTTCTTTCTAAGACCTGTGTTGAGCAACAGACTCAGACTACCATTGATGATGATGATGATGATGATGATGTTCTGAAACAGAAAGTCAATAGAACTAGGCAGGATGTAAATTCAAGTCTAGCAAAAGACCAGGTTTCAGTCAAAGAGGAGGAGCAGAGTAGTAGTCCTCAGACCCAATCAGTTGAAGCTATGCCTGAGCCTCCAAGATACCCTTCTAGAGTGAGGATGAAGCCAAGCTATTTACATGACTATGTTTCTCAACAGGCATCGGATGAGGAAACTGATCAGGTGCAGATGAACATAGATTACTGTTATAGAGTGACATGTAATATACCTGTAACTTTTACAGAAGCTGTAACCTCGGACAGATCAAATGAGTGGGTCACTGCAATGGATCAGGAGATGCAATCACTTAGAGAAAATCACACATTTATCCTAAGTAGTGTGCCTGAGGGTAAGAAAGCAGTGCGGGGCAGATGGGTTTATGCGATTAAGAATAACATAGATGGATCTGAAAAGTGCAAAGCACGTTATGTAGCCAAAGGATACAGTCAGAAGAGAGATGTTGATTATGAAGAGACTTTTTCCCCTACAGCTAACTTGACAAGTATCCGAGTGATAATACAAAAAGCAGTACAAGAAAACTTGATTTTGCACCACATGGATGTAAAAACTGCCTGTTTGAACGTACCAATAGATCACGAAATTTACATAGAACAACCAGAGGGTTATGAAGTAAAATCTGGCACAAATGAAAAATTGGTTTGTAGATTGAAAAGGTCATTGTATGGGTTAAAACAATCGGGCAGAAACTGGAACAAGGTACTACATGAGTTCTTGACCAGAAACCACTTTGTGCAGAATCAAGCTGACTATTGTGTGTATACATGGGAAACAGCTAATGAAAAAGTGATCATTGTAATATGGGTTGATGATTTGTTGGTTGTGGCAAGTGATGAAAATGTTCTTAGACCTGTGAAGGACATGCTTACTGAAAGATTCCAAATGAAAGACTTGGGCACATTAAGGCATTTTTAGGTGTTGATT
>NW_026266304.1:0-37000 GCF_025860055.1 Xyrauchen texanus
GAAATTTGAACAGTCCTATGTTAACGTTCAGATTTTTTCATTAATAATGACTGCATTTTTGATGTAAAGCATGCAAGCATGTTGTAACAATGAATTTTGGCTTGTAAGTTTTTCTTTTGCATTTAGTGAAATGTCACGTTTCATTTCAAAGATTAGAAATCAGATGAAAAATGCTTTCTTAGAGCTTTGTAAGCTTGAAAGTTGCATTTGGATCTTTGAGAGCTGTTTTCTTTAAGTGTTCACCGTCCTATGTGAACGTTCAGATTTTTTCATTAATAATGATTTCATATTTGTTATAAAGCATGTTATAACAATGAATTTTTGCTTTCTTTTTCTTTCTTTTGCAATGCATAGCTGATTTAGATTGATTTTAGTGAAATGTCACGTTTCATTGCAAATGAAACATAGTGCATATCAAAAGTTGCTTTTGGGTCTTTGAGAGCTGTTTTGTGAAGTTTTCACAGTTCTATGTTAACGTTCATATTTATTCATTAAAAATGACTGCATATTTGTTGAAACGCATGCAAGCATGTTGTATCAATAAATTTTGGCTTGTAAGTCTTTCTTTTGCAATAAATAGCTGCTTTTGAGTGATTTTAGTGAAATGTCACGTTTCATTGCAACTGAAACATAGTGAATAACAAAAGTTGCTTTTGGATCTTTGAGATCTGTTTTGTGAAGTTTTCACAGTCTTAAGTTAAGATGTATTCAGTTGTTAAGAAAGCATGTAGTAATTAATTTAGGCTTTCTTTGCTTTCTTTTGCAATGCATAGCTTATTTTGAGAGATTTTAGTGAAAAGTCACGTTTCATTGCAAAGATTAGAAATCAGAAGAAAAATGCTTTCTAAGAGCTTTGCAAGCTTAAAAGTTGCATTTGGGTCTTTGAGAGCTGTTTTCTTTAAGTGTTCACCATCCTATGTGAACGTTCAGATTTTTTCATTAATAATGATTTCATATTTGTTGTAAAGCATGTTGTAACAATGAATTTTTGCTTTCTTTTCTTTCTTTTGCAATGCATAGCTTATTTTGAGAGATTTTAGTGAAAAGTCACGTTTCATTGCAAAGATTAGAAATCAGAAGAAAAATGCTTTCTAAGAGCTTTGCAAGCTTATAAGTTGCATTTGGGTCTTTGAGAGCTGTTTTCTTTAAGTGTTCACCGTCCTATGTGAACGTTCAGATTTTTTCATTAATAATGTTTTCATATTTGTTGTAAAGCATGTTGTAACAATAAATTTTTGCTTTCTTTTGCAATGCATAGCTGATTTTGAGTAATGTTAGTAAAAAGTCACGTTTCATTGCAATTGAAACATAGTGCATAACAAAAGTTGCTTTTGGGTCTTTGAGAGCTGTTTTGTGAAGTTTTCACAGCCTTAAGTTCAGATGTATTCAGTTGTTAAGAAAGCATGTAGTTACAATTAATTTAGGCTTTCTTTGCTTTGTTTTGCAATGCATAGCTGCTTTTGAGTGATTTTAGTTCAAAGTCATGTTTAATTGCAATGATTAGAAATTTGATGAAAAATGACTTCTAAGAGCTTTGTATTTGAGAGCTCTTTCGTGAAGTTTTCAGAGTTCACATGTTAACGTTCAGATTTATTCATTAAAAATGACTGCATAATTGTTGTAAAGCATGCATGTTGTAACAATGAATTTTGGCTTTAAGTCTTTCTTTTGCAATGAATAGCAGCTTTTGAGTGATTTTAGTGAAAAGTCACGTTTCATTGCAAAGATTAGAAATCTGATGAAAAATGCAGTCTTATGTTCAGATGTATTCAGTTATTAAGAAAGCATGTAGTTACAATTAATTTAAGCTTTCTTTGCTTTCTTTTGCAATGCATAGCTGCATTTGAGTGATTTTAGTGAAAAGTCATGTTTAATTGCAATGATTAGAAATTTGATGAAAAATGACTTCTAAGGGCTTTGTAAGCTTAAAAGTTGCTTTTGGGTCTTAGAGCTTTTTCGTGAAATTTGAACAGTCCTATGTTAACGTTCAGATTTTTTCATTAATAATGACTGCATTTTTGATGTAAAGCATGCAAGCATGTTGTAACAATGAATTTTGGCTTGTAAGTTTTTCTTTTGCATTTAGTGAAATGTCACGTTTCATTTCAAAGATTAGAAATCAGATGAAAAATGCTTTCTTAGAGCTTTGTAAGCTTGAAAGTTGCATTTGGATCTTTGAGAGCTGTTTTCTTTAAGTGTTCACCGTCCTATGTGAACGTTCAGATTTTTTCATTAATAATGATTTCATATTTGTTATAAAGCATGTTGTAACAATGAATTTTTGCTTTCTTTTTCTTTCTTTTGCAATGCATAGCTGATTTAGATTGATTTTAGTGAAATGTCACGTTTCATTGCAACTGAAACATAGTGCATAACAAAAGTTGCTTTTGGGTCTTTGAGATCTGTTTTGTGAAGTTTTCACAGTCTTAAGTTAAGATGTATTCAGTTGTTAAGAAAGCATGTAGTAATTAATTTAGGCTTTCTTTGCTTTCTTTTGCAATGCATAGCTTATTTTGAGAGATTTTAGTGAAAAGTCACGTTTCATTGCAAAGATTAGAAATCAGAAGAAAAATGCTTTCTAAGAGCTTTGCAAGCTTAAAAGTTGCATTTGGGTCTTTGAGAGCTGTTTTCTTTAAGTGTTCACCGTCCTATGTGAACGTTCAGATTTTTTCATTAATAATGTTTTCATATTTGTTGTAAAGCATGTTGTAACAATAAATTTTTGCTTTCTTTTGCAATGCATAGCTGATTTTGAGTAATGTTAGTAAAAAGTCACGTTTCATTGCAATTGAAACATAGTGCATAACAAAAGTTGCTTTTGGGTCTTTGAGAGCTGTTTTGTGAAGTTTTCACAGCCTTAAGTTCAGATGTATTCAGTTGTTAAGAAAGCATGTAGTTACAATTAATTTAGGCTTTCTTTGCTTTGTTTTGCAATGCATAGCTGCTTTTGAGTGATTTTAGTTCAAAGTCATGTTTAATTGCAATGATTAGAAATTTGATGAAAAATGACTTCTAAGAGCTTTGTATTTGAGAACTCTTTCAAGAAGTTTTCACAGTTCTATGTTAACGTTCAGATTTATTCATTAAAAATGACTGCATAATTGTTGTAAAGCATGCAAGCATGTTGTAACAATAAATTTTTGCTTTCTTTTGCAATGAATAGCAGCTTTTGAGTGCTTTTAGTGAAAAGTCACGTTTCATTGCAACGATTAGAAATCTGATGAAAAATGCAGTCTTATGTTCAGATGTATTCAGTTGTTAAGAAAGCATGTAGTTACAATTAATTTAAGCTTTCTTTGCTTTCTTTTGCAATGCACAGCTGCATTTGAGTGATTTTAGTGAAAAGTCATGTTTAATTGCAATGATTAGAAATTTGATGAAAAATGACTTCTAAGGGCTTTGTAAGCTTAAAAGTTGCTTTTGGGTCTTAGAGCTTTTTCGTGAAATTTGAACAGTCCTATGTTAACGTTCAGATTTTTTCATTAATAATGACTGCATTTTTGATGTAAAGCATGCAAGCATGTTGTAACAATGAATTTTGGCTTGTAAGTTTTTCTTTTGCATTTAGTGAAATGTCACGTTTCATTTCAAAGATTAGAAATCAGATGAAAAATGCTTTCTTAGAGCTTTGTAAGCTTGAAAGTTGCATTTGGATCTTTGAGAGCTGTTTTCTTTAAGTGTTCACCGTCCTATGTGAACGTTCAGATTTTTTCATTAATAATGATTTCATATTTGTTATAAAGCATGTTGTAACAATGAATTTTTGCTTTCTTTTTCTTTCTTTTGCAATGCATAGCTGATTTAGATTGATTTTAGTGAAATGTCACGTTTCATTGCAACTGAAACATAGTGCATAACAAAAGTTGCTTTTGGGTCTTTGAGATCTGTTTTGTGAAGTTTTCACAGTCTTAAGTTAAGATGTATTCAGTTGTTAAGAAAGCATGTAGTAATTAATTTAGGCTTTCTTTGCTTTCTTTTGCAATGCATAGCTTATTTTGAGAGATTTTAGTGAAAAGTCACGTTTCATTGCAAAGATTAGAAATCAGAAGAAAAATGCTTTCTAAGAGCTTTGCAAGCTTAAAAGTTGCATTTGGGTCTTTGAGAGCTGTTTTCTTTAAGTGTTCACCGTCCTATGTGAACGTTCAGATTTTTTCATTAATAATGTTTTAATATTTGTTGTAAAGCATGTTGTAACAATGAATTTTTGCTATCTTTTTCTTTCTTTTGCAATGCATAGCTGATTTAGATTGATTTTAGTGAAATGTCACGTTTCATTGCAACTGAAACATAGTGAATAACAAAAGTTGCTTTTGGGTCTTTGAGATCTGTTTTGTGAAGTTTTCACAGTCTTAAGTTAAGATGTATTCAGTTGTTAAGAAAGCATGTAGTAATTAATTTAGGCTTTCTTTGCTTTCTTTTGCAATGCATAGCTTATTTTGAGAGATTTTAGTGAAAAGTCACGTTTCATTGCAAAGATTAGAAATCAGAAGAAAAATGCTTTCTAAGAGCTTTGCAAGCTTAAAAGTTGCATTTGGGTCTTTGAGAGCTGTTTTCTTTAAGTGTTCACCATCCTATGTGAACGTTCAGATTTTTTCATTAATAATGATTTCATATTTGTTGTAAAGCATGTTGTAACAATGAATTTTTGCTTTCTTTTTCTTTCTTTTGCAATGCATAGCTTATTTTGAGAGATTTTAGTGAAAAGTCACGTTTCATTGCAAAGATTAGAAATCAGAAGAAAAATGCTTTCTAAGAGCTTTGCAAGCTTATAAGTTGCATTTGGGTCTTTGAGAGCTGTTTTCTTTAAGTGTTCACCGTCCTATGTGAACGTTCAGATTTTTTCATTAATAATGTTTTCATATTTGTTGTAAAGCATGTTGTAACAATAAATTTTTGCTTTCTTTTGCAATGCATAGCTGATTTTGAGTAATGTTAGTAAAAAGTCACGTTTCATTGCAATTGAAACATAGTGCATAACAAAAGTTGCTTTTGGGTCTTTGAGAGCTGTTTTGTGAAGTTTTCACAGCCTTAAGTTCAGATGTATTCAGTTGTTAAGAAAGCATGTAGTTACAATTAATTTAGGCTTTCTTTGCTTTGTTTTGCAATGCATAGCTGCTTTTGAGTGATTTTAGTTCAAAGTCATGTTTAATTGCAATGATTAGAAATTTGATGAAAAATGACTTCTAAGAGCTTTGTATTTGAGAGCTCTTTCGTGAAGTTTTCAGAGTTCACATGTTAACGTTCAGATTTATTCATTAAAAATGACTGCATAATTGTTGTAAAGCATGCATGTTGTAACAATGAATTTTGGCTTTAAGTCTTTCTTTTGCAATGAATAGCAGCTTTTGAGTGATTTTAGTGAAAAGTCACGTTTCATTGCAAAGATTAGAAATCTGATGAAAAATGCAGTCTTATGTTCAGATGTATTCAGTTATTAAGAAAGCATGTAGTTACAATTAATTTAAGCTTTCTTTGCTTTCTTTTGCAATGCATAGCTGCATTTGAGTGATTTTAGTAAAAAGTCATGTTTAATTGCAATGATTAGAAATTTGATGAAAAATGACTTCTAAGGGCTTTGTAAGCTTAAAAGTTGCTTTTGGGTCTTAGAGCTTTTTCGTGAAATTTGAACAGTCCTATGTTAACGTTCAGATTTTTTCATTAATAATGACTGCATTTTTGATGTAAAGCATGCAAGCATGTTGTAACAATGAATTTTGGCTTGTAAGTTTTTCTTTTGCATTTAGTGAAATGTCACGTTTCATTTCAAAGATTAGAAATCAGATGAAAAATGCTTTCTTAGAGCTTTGTAAGCTTGAAAGTTGCATTTGGATCTTTGAGAGCTGTTTTCTTTAAGTGTTCACCGTCCTATGTGAACGTTCAGATTTTTTCATTAATAATGATTTCATATTTGTTATAAAGCATGTTGTAACAATGAATTTTTGCTTTCTTTTTCTTTCTTTTGCAATGCATAGCTGATTTAGATTGATTTTAGTGAAATGTCACGTTTCATTGCAACTGAAACATAGTGCATAACAAAAGTTGCTTTTGGGTCTTTGAGATCTGTTTTGTGAAGTTTTCACAGTCTTAAGTTAAGATGTATTCAGTTGTTAAGAAAGCATGTAGTAATTAATTTAGGCTTTCTTTGCTTTCTTTTGCAATGCATAGCTTATTTTGAGAGATTTTAGTGAAAAGTCACGTTTCATTGCAAAGATTAGAAATCAGAAGAAAAATGCTTTCTAAGAGCTTTGCAAGCTTAAAAGTTGCATTTGGGTCTTTGAGAGCTGTTTTCTTTAAGTGTTCACCGTCCTATGTGAACGTTCAGATTTTTTCATTAATAATGTTTTCATATTTGTTGTAAAGCATGTTGTAACAATAAATTTTTGCTTTCTTTTGCAATGCATAGCTGATTTTGAGTAATGTTAGTAAAAAGTCACGTTTCATTGCAATTGAAACATAGTGCATAACAAAAGTTGCTTTTGGGTCTTTGAGAGCTGTTTTGTGAAGTTTTCACAGCCTTAAGTTCAGATGTATTCAGTTGTTAAGAAAGCATGTAGTTACAATTAATTTAGGCTTTCTTTGCTTTGTTTTGCAATGCATAGCTGCTTTTGAGTGATTTTAGTTCAAAGTCATGTTTAATTGCAATGATTAGAAATTTGATGAAAAATGACTTCTAAGAGCTTTGTATTTGAGAACTCTTTCAAGAAGTTTTCACAGTTCTATGTTAACGTTCAGATTTATTCATTAAAAATGACTGCATAATTGTTGTAAAGCATGCAAGCATGTTGTAACAATAAATTTTTGCTTTCTTTTGCAATGAATAGCAGCTTTTGAGTGCTTTTAGTGAAAAGTCACGTTTCATTGCAAAGATTAGAAATCTGATGAAAAATGCAGTCTTATGTTCAGATGTATTCAGTTGTTAAGAAAGCATGTAGTTACAATTAATTTAAGCTTTCTTTGCTTTCTTTTGCAATGCATAGCTGCATTTGAGTGATTTTAGTGAAAAGTCATGTTTAATTGCAATGATTAGAAATTTGATGAAAAATGACTTCTAAGGGCTTTGTAAGCTTAAAAGTTGCTTTTGGGTCTTAGAGCTTTTTCGTGAAATTTGAACAGTCCTATGTTAACGTTCAGATTTTTTCATTAATAATGACTGCATTTTTGATGTAAAGCATGCAAGCATGTTGTAACAATGAATTTTGGCTTGTAAGTTTTTCTTTTGCATTTAGTGAAATGTCACGTTTCATTTCAAAGATTAGAAATCAGATGAAAAATGCTTTCTTAGAGCTTTGTAAGCTTGAAAGTTGCATTTGGATCTTTGAGAGCTGTTTTCTTTAAGTGTTCACCGTCCTATGTGAACGTTCAGATTTTTTCATTAATAATGATTTCATATTTGTTATAAAGCATGTTGTAACAATGAATTTTTGCTTTCTTTTTCTTTCTTTTGCAATGCATAGCTGATTTAGATTGATTTTAGTGAAATGTCACGTTTCATTGCAACTGAAACATAGTGCATAACAAAAGTTGCTTTTGGGTCTTTGAGATCTGTTTTGTGAAGTTTTCACAGTCTTAAGTTAAGATGTATTCAGTTGTTAAGAAAGCATGTAGTAATTAATTTAGGCTTTCTTTGCTTTCTTTTGCAATGCATAGCTTATTTTCAGAGATTTTAGTGAAAAGTCACGTTTCATTGCAAAGATTAGAAATCAGAAGAAAAATGCTTTCTAAGAGCTTTGCAAGCTTAAAAGTTGCATTTGGGTCTTTGAGAGCTGTTTTCTTTAAGTGTTCACCGTCCTATGTGAACGTTCAGATTTTTTCATTAATAATGATTTCATATTTGTTGTAAAGCATGTTGTAACAATGAATTTTTGCTTTCTTTTGCAATGCATAGCTGATTTTGAGTAATGTTAGTAAAAAGTCACGTTTCATTGCAAAGATTAGAAATCAGAAGAAAAATGCTTTCTAAGAGCTTTGTAAGCTTGAAAGTTGCATTTGGGTCTTTGAGAGCTGTTTTCTTTAAGTGTTCACCATCCTATGTGAACGTTCAGATTTTTTCATTAATAATGATTTCATATTTGTTGTAAAGCATGTTGTAACAATGAATTTTTGCTTTCTTTTGCAATGCATAGCTGATTTTGAGTAATGTTAGTAAAAGTCACGTTTCATTGCAATTGAAACATAGTGCATAACAAAAGTTGCTTTTGGGTCTTTGAGAGCTGTTTTGTGAAGTTTTCACAGCCTTAAGTTCAGATGTATTCAGTTGTTAAGAAAGCATGTAGTTACAATTAATTTAGGCTTTCTTTGCTTTGTTTTGCAATGCATAGCTGCTTTTGAGTGATTTTAGTTCAAAGTCATGTTTAATTGCAATGATTAGAAATTTGATGAAAAATGACTTCTAAGAGCTTTGTATTTGAGAGCTCTTTCGTGAAGTTTTCAGAGTTCACATGTTAACGTTCAGATTTATTCATTAAAAATGACTGCATAATTGTTGTAAAGCATGCATGTTGTAACAATGAATTTTGGCTTTAAGTCTTTCTTTTGCAATGAATAGCAGCTTTTGAGTGATTTTAGTGAAAAGTCACGTTTCATTGCAAAGATTAGAAATCTGATGAAAAATGCAGTCTTATGTTCAGATGTATTCAGTTATTAAGAAAGCATGTAGTTACAATTAATTTAAGCTTTCTTTGCTTTCTTTTGCAATGCATAGCTGCATTTGAGTGATTTTAGTGAAAAGTCATGTTTAATTGCAATGATTAGAAATTTGATGAAAAATGACTTCTAAGGGCTTTGTAAGCTTAAAAGTTGCTTTTGGGTCTTAGAGCTTTTTCGTGAAATTTGAACAGTCCTATGTTAACGTTCAGATTTTTTCATTAATAATGACTGCATTTTTGATGTAAAGCATGCAAGCATGTTGTAACAATGAATTTTGGCTTGTAAGTTTTTCTTTTGCATTTAGTGAAATGTCACGTTTCATTTCAAAGATTAGAAATCAGATGAAAAATGCTTTCTTAGAGCTTTGTAAGCTTGAAAGTTGCATTTGGATCTTTGAGAGCTGTTTTCTTTAAGTGTTCACCGTCCTATGTGAACGTTCAGATTTTTTCATTAATAATGATTTCATATTTGTTATAAAGCATGTTGTAACAATGAATTTTTGCTTTCTTTTCTTTCTTTTGCAATGCATAGCTGATTTAGATTGATTTTAGTGAAATGTCACGTTTCATTGCAACTGAAACATAGTGCATAACAAAAGTTGCTTTTGGGTCTTTGAGATCTGTTTTGTGAAGTTTTCACAGTCTTAAGTTAAGATGTATTCAGTTGTTAAGAAAGCATGTAGTAATTAATTTAGGCTTTCTTTGCTTTCTTTTGCAATGCATAGCTTATTTTGAGAGATTTTAGTGAAAAGTCACGTTTCATTGCAAAGATTAGAAATCAGAAGAAAAATGCTTTCTAAGAGCTTTGCAAGCTTAAAAGTTGCATTTGGGTCTTTGAGAGCTGTTTTCTTTAAGTGTTCACCATCCTATGTGAACGTTCAGATTTTTTCATTAATAATGATTTCATATTTGTTGTAAAGCATGTTGTAACAATGAATTTTTGCTTTCTTTTGCAATGCATAGCTGATTTTGAGTAATGTTAGTAAAAAGTCACGTTTCATTTCAAAGATTAGAAATCAGATGAAAAATGCTTTCTAAGAGCTTTGTAAGCTTGAAAGTTGCATTTGGGTCTTTGAGAGCTGTTTTCTTTAAGTGTTCACCATCCTATGTGAACGTTCAGATTTTTTCATTAATAATGATTTCATATTTGTTGTAAAGCATGTTGTAACAATGAATTTTTGCTTTCTTTTTCTTTTTTTGCAATGCATAGCTTATTTTGAGTGATTTTAGTGAAAAGTCACGTTTCATTGCAATGAAACATAGTGATAACAAAGTTGCTTTGGATCTTTGAAACTGTTTGTGAAGTTTTACAGTCTTAAGTTCAGATGTATTCAGTTATTAAGAAAGCATGTAGTTACAATTAATTTAAGCTTTCTTTGCTTTCTTTTGCAATGCATAGCTGCATTTGAGTGATTTTAGTGAAAAGTCATGTTTAATTGCAATGATTAGAAATTTGATGAAAAATGACTTCTAAGGGCTTTGTAAGCTTAAAAGTTGCTTTTGGGTCTTAGAGCTTTTTCGTGAAATTTGAACAGTCCTATGTTAACGTTCAGATTTTTTCATTAATAATGTCTGCATTTTTGATGTAAAGCATACAAGCATGTTGTAACAATGAATTTTGGCTTGTAAGTTTTTCTTTTGCATTTAGTGAAATGTCACGTTTCATTTCAAAGATTAGAAATCAGATGAAAAATGCTTTCTTAGAGCTTTGTAAGCTTGAAAGTTGCATTTGGATCTTTGAGAGCTGTTTTCTTTAAGTGTTCACCGTCCTATGTGAACGTTCAGATTTTTTCATTAATAATGATTTCATATTTGTTATAAAGCATGTTGTAACAATGAATTTTTGCTTTCTTTTCTTTCTTTTGCAATGCATAGCTGATTTAGATTGATTTTAGTGAAATGTCACGTTTCATTGCAACTGAAACATAGTGCATAACAAAAGTTGCTTTTGGGTCTTTGAGATCTGTTTTGTGAAGTTTTCACAGTCTTAAGTTAAGATGTATTCAGTTGTTAAGAAAGCATGTAGTAATTAATTTAGGCTTTCTTTGCTTTCTTTTGCAATGCATAGCTTATTTTGAGAGATTTTAGTGAAAAGTCACGTTTCATTGCAAAGATTAGAAATCAGAAGAAAAATGCTTTCTAAGAGCTTTGCAAGCTTAAAAGTTGCATTTGGGTCTTTGAGAGCTGTTTTCTTTAAGTGTTCACCATCCTATGTGAACGTTCAGATTTTTTCATTAATAATGATTTCATATTTGTTGTAAAGCATGTTGTAACAATGAATTTTTGCTTTCTTTTTCTTTCTTTTGCAATGCATAGCTTATTTTGAGAGATTTTAGTGAAAAGTCACGTTTCATTGCAAAGATTAGAAATCAGAAGAAAAATGCTTTCTAAGAGCTTTGCAAGCTTATAAGTTGCATTTGGGTCTTTGAGAGCTGTTTTCTTTAAGTGTTCACCGTCCTATGTGAACGTTCAGATTTTTTCATTAATAATGTTTTCATATTTGTTGTAAAGCATGTTGTAACAATAAATTTTTGCTTTCTTTTGCAATGCATAGCTGATTTTGAGTAATGTTAGTAAAAGTCACGTTTCATTGCAATTGAAACATAGTGCATAACAAAAGTTGCTTTTGGGTCTTTGAGAGCTGTTTTGTGAAGTTTTCACAGCCTTAAGTTCAGATGTATTCAGTTGTTAAGAAAGCATGTAGTTACAATTAATTTAGGCTTTCTTTGCTTTGTTTTGCAATGCATAGCTGCTTTTGAGTGATTTTAGTTCAAAGTCATGTTTAATTGCAATGATTAGAAATTTGATGAAAAATGACTTCTAAGAGCTTTGTATTTGAGAGCTCTTTCGTGAAGTTTTCAGAGTTCACATGTTAACGTTCAGATTTATTCATTAAAAATGACTGCATAATTGTTGTAAAGCATGCATGTTGTAACAATGAATTTTGGCTTTAAGTCTTTCTTTTGCAATGAATAGCAGCTTTTGAGTGATTTTAGTGAAAAGTCACGTTTCATTGCAAAGATTAGAAATCTGATGAAAAATGCAGTCTTATGTTCAGATGTATTCAGTTATTAAGAAAGCATGTAGTTACAATTAATTTAAGCTTTCTTTGCTTTCTTTTGCAATGCATAGCTGCATTTGAGTGATTTTAGTGAAAAGTCATGTTTAATTGCAATGATTAGAAATTTGATGAAAAATGACTTCTAAGGGCTTTGTAAGCTTAAAAGTTGCTTTTGGGTCTTAGAGCTTTTTCGTGAAATTTGAACAGTCCTATGTTAACGTTCAGATTTTTTCATTAATAATGACTGCATTTTTGATGTAAAGCATGCAAGCATGTTGTAACAATGAATTTTGGCTTGTAAGTTTTTCTTTTGCATTTAGTGAAATGTCACGTTTCATTTCAAAGATTAGAAATCAGATGAAAAATGCTTTCTTAGAGCTTTGTAAGCTTGAAAGTTGCATTTGGATCTTTGAGAGCTGTTTTCTTTAAGTGTTCACCGTCCTATGTGAACGTTCAGATTTTTTCATTAATAATGATTTCATATTTGTTATAAAGCATGTTGTAACAATGAATTTTTGCTTTCTTTTTCTTTCTTTTGCAATGCATAGCTGATTTAGATTGATTTTAGTGAAATGTCACGTTTCATTGCAACTGAAACATAGTGCATAACAAAAGTTGCTTTTGGGTCTTTGAGATCTGTTTTGTGAAGTTTTCACAGTCTTAAGTTAAGATGTATTCAGTTGTTAAGAAAGCATGTAGTAATTAATTTAGGCTTTCTTTGCTTTCTTTTGCAATGCATAGCTTATTTTGAGAGATTTTAGTGAAAAGTCACGTTTCATTGCAAAGATTAGAAATCAGAAGAAAAATGCTTTCTAAGAGCTTTGCAAGCTTAAAAGTTGCATTTGGGTCTTTGAGAGCTGTTTTCTTTAAGTGTTCACCGATCCTATGTGAACGTTCAGATTTTTTCATTAATAATGTTTTCATATTTGTTGTAAAGCATGTTGTAACAATAAATTTTTGCTTTCTTTTGCAATGCATAGCTGATTTTGAGTAATGTTAGTAAAAAGTCACGTTTCATTGCAATTGAAACATAGTGCATAACAAAAGTTGCTTTTGGGTCTTTGAGAGCTGTTTTGTGAAGTTTTCACAGCCTTAAGTTCAGATGTATTCAGTTGTTAAGAAAGCATGTAGTTACAATTAATTTAGGCTTTCTTTGCTTTGTTTTGCAATGCATAGCTGCTTTTGAGTGATTTTAGTTCAAAGTCATGTTTAATTGCAATGATTAGAAATTTGATGAAAAATGACTTCTAAGAGCTTTGTATTTGAGAGCTCTTTCGTGAAGTTTTCACAGTTCACATGTTAACGTTCAGATTTATTCATTAAAAATGACTGCATATTTGTTGTAAAGCATGCAAGCATGTTGTAACAATGAATTTTGGCTTTAAGTCTTTCTTTTGCAATGAATAGCAGCTTTTGAGTGATTTTAGTGAAAAGTCACGTTTCATTTCAAAGATTAGAAATCTGATGAAAAATGCAGTCTTATGTTCAGATGTATTCAGTTATTAAGAAAGCATGTAGTTACAATTAATTTAAGCTTTCTTTGCTTTCTTTTGCAATGCATAGCTGCATTTGAGTGATTTTAGTGAAAAGTCATGTTTAATTGCAATGATTAGAAATTTGATGAAAAATGACTTCTAAGGGCTTTGTAAGCTTAAAAGTTGCTTTTGGGTCTTAGAGCTTTTTCGTGAAATTTGAACAGTCCTATGTTAACGTTCAGATTTTTTCATTAATAATGACTGCATTTTTGATGTAAAGCATGCAAGCATGTTGTAACAATGAATTTTGGCTTGTAAGTTTTTCTTTTGCATTTAGTGAAATGTCACGTTTCATTTCAAAGATTAGAAATCAGATGAAAAATGCTTTCTTAGAGCTTTGTAAGCTTGAAAGTTGCATTTGGATCTTTGAGAGCTGTTTTCTTTAAGTGTTCACCGTCCTATGTGAACGTTCAGATTTTTTCATTAATAATGATTTCATATTTGTTATAAAGCATGTTGTAACAATGAATTTTTGCTTTCTTTTTCTTTCTTTTGCAATGCATAGCTGATTTAGATTGATTTTAGTGAAATGTCACGTTTCATTGCAACTGAAACATAGTGCATAACAAAAGTTGCTTTTGGGTCTTTGAGATCTGTTTTGTGAAGTTTTCACAGTCTTAAGTTAAGATGTATTCAGTTGTTAAGAAAGCATGTAGTAATTAATTTAGGCTTTCTTTGCTTTCTTTTGCAATGCATAGCTTATTTTGAGAGATTTTAGTGAAAAGTCACGTTTCATTGCAAAGATTAGAAATCAGAAGAAAAATGCTTTCTAAGAGCTTTGCAAGCTTAAAAGTTGCATTTGGGTCTTTGAGAGCTGTTTTCTTTAAGTGTTCACCATCCTATGTGAACGTTCAGATTTTTTCATTAATAATGATTTCATATTTGTTGTAAAGCATGTTGTAACAATGAATTTTTGCTTTCTTTTCTTTCTTTTGCAATGCATAGCTTATTTTGAGAGATTTTAGTGAAAAGTCACGTTTCATTGCAAAGATTAGAAATCAGAAGAAAAATGCTTTCTAAGAGCTTTGCAAGCTTATAAGTTGCATTTGGGTCTTTGAGAGCTGTTTTCTTTAAGTGTTCACCGTCCTATGTGAACGTTCAGATTTTTTCATTAATAATGTTTTCATATTTGTTGTAAAGCATGTTGTAACAATAAATTTTTGCTTTCTTTTGCAATGCATAGCTGATTTTGAGTAATGTTAGTAAAAGTCACGTTTCATTGCAATTGAAACATAGTGCATAACAAAAGTTGCTTTTGGGTCTTTGAGAGCTGTTTTGTGAAGTTTTCACAGCCTTAAGTTCAGATGTATTCAGTTGTTAAGAAAGCATGTAGTTACAATTAATTTAGGCTTTCTTTGCTTTGTTTTGCAATGCATAGCTGCTTTTGAGTGATTTTAGTTCAAAGTCATGTTTAATTGCAATGATTAGAAATTTGATGAAAAATGACTTCTAAGAGCTTTGTATTTGAGAACTCTTTCAAGAAGTTTTCACAGTTCTATGTTAACGTTCAGATTTATTCATTAAAAATGACTGCATAATTGTTGTAAAGCATGCAAGCATGTTGTAACAATAAATTTTTGCTTTCTTTTGCAATGAATAGCAGCTTTTGAGTGATTTTAGTGAAAAGTCACGTTTCATTGCAAAGATTAGAAATCTGATGAAAAATGCAGTCTTATGTTCAGATGTATTCAGTTGTTAAGAAAGCATGTAGTTACAATTAATTTAAGCTTTCTTTGCTTTCTTTTGCAATGCATAGCTGCATTTGAGTGATTTTAGTGAAAAGTCATGTTTAATTGCAATGATTAGAAATTTGATGAAAAATGACTTCTAAGGGCTTTGTAAGCTTAAAAGTTGCTTTTGGGTCTTAGAGCTTTTTCGTGAAATTTGAACAGTCCTATGTTAACGTTCAGATTTTTTCATTAATAATGACTGCATTTTTGATGTAAAGCATGCAAGCATGTTGTAACAATGAATTTTGGCTTGTAAGTTTTTCTTTTGCATTTAGTGAAATGTCACGTTTCATTTCAAAGATTAGAAATCAGATGAAAAATGCTTTCTTAGAGCTTTGTAAGCTTGAAAGTTGCATTTGGATCTTTGAGAGCTGTTTTCTTTAAGTGTTCACCGTCCTATGTGAACGTTCAGATTTTTTCATTAATAATGATTTCATATTTGTTATAAAGCATGTTGTAACAATGAATTTTTGCTTTCTTTTTCTTTCTTTTGCAATGCATAGCTGATTTAGATTGATTTTAGTGAAATGTCACGTTTCATTGCAACTGAAACATAGTGCATAACAAAAGTTGCTTTTGGGTCTTTGAGATCTGTTTTGTGAAGTTTTCACAGTCTTAAGTTAAGATGTATTCAGTTGTTAAGAAAGCATGTAGTAATTAATTTAGGCTTTCTTTGCTTTCTTTTGCAATGCATAGCTTATTTTGAGAGATTTTAGTGAAAAGTCACGTTTCATTGCAAAGATTAGAAATCAGAAGAAAAATGCTTTCTAAGAGCTTTGCAAGCTTAAAAGTTGCATTTGGGTCTTTGAGAGCTGTTTTCTTTAAGTGTTCACCGTCCTATGTGAACGTTCAGATTTTTTCATTAATAATGTTTTCATATTTGTTGTAAAGCATGTTGTAACAATAAATTTTTGCTTTCTTTTGCAATGCATAGCTGATTTTGAGTAATGTTAGTAAAAAGTCACGTTTCATTGCAATTGAAACATAGTGCATAACAAAAGTTGCTTTTGGGTCTTTGAGAGCTGTTTTGTGAAGTTTTCACAGCCTTAAGTTCAGATGTATTCAGTTGTTAAGAAAGCATGTAGTTACAATTAATTTAGGCTTTCTTTGCTTTGTTTTGCAATGCATAGCTGCTTTTGAGTGATTTTAGTTCAAAGTCATGTTTAATTGCAATGATTAGAAATTTGATGAAAAATGACTTCTAAGAGCTTTGTATTTGAGAACTCTTTCAAGAAGTTTTCACAGTTCTATGTTAACGTTCAGATTTATTCATTAAAAATGACTGCATAATTGTTGTAAAGCATGCAAGCATGTTGTAACAATAAATTTTTGCTTTCTTTTGCAATGAATAGCAGCTTTTGAGTGATTTTAGTGAAAAGTCACGTTTCATTGCAAAGATTAGAAATCTGATGAAAAATGCAGTCTTATGTTCAGATGTATTCAGTTGTTAAGAAAGCATGTAGTTACAATTAATTTAAGCTTTCTTTGCTTTCTTTTGCAATGCATAGCTGCATTTGAGTGATTTTAGTGAAAAGTCATGTTTAATTGCAATGATTAGAAATTTGATGAAAAATGACTTCTAAGGGCTTTGTAAGCTTAAAAGTTGCTTTTGGGTCTTAGAGCTTTTTCGTGAAATTTGAACAGTCCTATGTTAACGTTCAGATTTTTTCATTAATAATGACTGCATTTTTGATGTAAAGCATGCAAGCATGTTGTAACAATGAATTTTGGCTTGTAAGTTTTTCTTTTGCATTTAGTGAAATGTCACGTTTCATTTCAAAGATTAGAAATCAGATGAAAAATGCTTTCTTAGAGCTTTGTAAGCTTGAAAGTTGCATTTGGATCTTTGAGAGCTGTTTTCTTTAAGTGTTCACCGTCCTATGTGAACGTTCAGATTTTTTCATTAATAATGATTTCATATTTGTTATAAAGCATGTTGTAACAATGAATTTTTGCTTTCTTTTTCTTTCTTTTGCAATGCATAGCTGATTTAGATTGATTTTAGTGAAATGTCACGTTTCATTGCAACTGAAACATAGTGCATAACAAAAGTTGCTTTTGGGTCTTTGAGATCTGTTTTGTGAAGTTTTCACAGTCTTAAGTTAAGATGTATTCAGTTGTTAAGAAAGCATGTAGTAATTAATTTAGGCTTTCTTTGCTTTCTTTTGCAATGCATAGCTTATTTTGAGAGATTTTAGTGAAAAGTCACGTTTCATTGCAAAGATTAGAAATCAGAAGAAAAATGCTTTCTAAGAGCTTTGCAAGCTTAAAAGTTGCATTTGGGTCTTTGAGAGCTGTTTTCTTTAAGTGTTCACCGTCCTATGTGAACGTTCAGATTTTTTCATTAATAATGTTTTCATATTTGTTGTAAAGCATGTTGTAACAATAAATTTTTGCTTTCTTTTGCAATGCATAGCTGATTTTGAGTAATGTTAGTAAAAAGTCACGTTTCATTGCAATTGAAACATAGTGCATAACAAAAGTTGCTTTTGGGTCTTTGAGAGCTGTTTTGTGAAGTTTTCACAGCCTTAAGTTCAGATGTATTCAGTTGTTAAGAAAGCATGTAGTTACAATTAATTTAGGCTTTCTTTGCTTTGTTTTGCAATGCATAGCTGCTTTTGAGTGATTTTAGTTCAAAGTCATGTTTAATTGCAATGATTAGAAATTTGATGAAAAATGACTTCTAAGAGCTTTGTATTTGAGAACTCTTTCAAGAAGTTTTCACAGTTCTATGTTAACGTTCAGATTTATTCATTAAAAATGACTGCATAATTGTTGTAAAGCATGCAAGCATGTTGTAACAATAAATTTTTGCTTTCTTTTGCAATGAATAGCAGCTTTTGAGTGATTTTAGTGAAAAGTCACGTTTCATTGCAAAGATTAGAAATCTGATGAAAAATGCAGTCTTATGTTCAGATGTATTCAGTTGTTAAGAAAGCATGTAGTTACAATTAATTTAAGCTTTCTTTGCTTTCTTTTGCAATGCATAGCTGCATTTGAGTGATTTTAGTGAAAAGTCATGTTTAATTGCAATGATTAGAAATTTGATGAAAAATGACTTCTAAGGGCTTTGTAAGCTTAAAAGTTGCTTTTGGGTCTTAGAGCTTTTTCGTGAAATTTGAACAGTCCTATGTTAACGTTCAGATTTTTTCATTAATAATGACTGCATTTTTGATGTAAAGCATGCAAGCATGTTGTAACAATGAATTTTGGCTTGTAAGTTTTTCTTTTGCATTTAGTGAAATGTCACGTTTCATTTCAAAGATTAGAAATCAGATGAAAAATGCTTTCTTAGAGCTTTGTAAGCTTGAAAGTTGCATTTGGATCTTTGAGAGCTGTTTTCTTTAAGTGTTCACCGTCCTATGTGAACGTTCAGATTTTTTCATTAATAATGATTTCATATTTGTTATAAAGCATGTTGTAACAATGAATTTTTGCTTTCTTTTTCTTTCTTTTGCAATGCATAGCTGATTTAGATTGATTTTAGTGAAATGTCACGTTTCATTGCAACTGAAACATAGTGCATAACAAAAGTTGCTTTTGGGTCTTTGAGATCTGTTTTGTGAAGTTTTCACAGTCTTAAGTTAAGATGTATTCAGTTGTTAAGAAAGCATGTAGTAATTAATTTAGGCTTTCTTTGCTTTCTTTTGCAATGCATAGCTTATTTTGAGAGATTTTAGTGAAAAGTCACGTTTCATTGCAAAGATTAGAAATCAGAAGAAAAATGCTTTCTAAGAGCTTTGCAAGCTTAAAAGTTGCATTTGGGTCTTTGAGAGCTGTTTTCTTTAAGTGTTCACCGTCCTATGTGAACGTTCAGATTTTTTCATTAATAATGTTTTCATATTTGTTGTAAAGCATGTTGTAACAATGAATTTTTGCTTTCTTTTGCAATGCATAGCTGATTTTGAGTAATGTTAGTAAAAAGTCACGTTTCATTGCAATTGAAACATAGTGCATAACAAAAGTTGCTTTTGGGTCTTTGAGAGCTGTTTTGTGAAGTTTTCACAGCCTTAAGTTCAGATGTATTCAGTTGTTAAGAAAGCATGTAGTTACAATTAATTTAGGCTTTCTTTGCTTTGTTTTGCAATGCATAGCTGCTTTTGAGTGATTTTAGTTCAAAGTCATGTTTAATTGCAATGATTAGAAATTTGATGAAAAATGACTTCTAAGAGCTTTGTATTTGAGAACTCTTTCAAGAAGTTTTCACAGTTCTATGTTAACGTTCAGATTTATTCATTAAAAATGACTGCATAATTGTTGTAAAGCATGCAAGCATGTTGTAACAATAAATTTTTGCTTTCTTTTGCAATGAATAGCAGCTTTTGAGTGATTTTAGTGAAAAGTCACGTTTCATTGCAAAGATTAGAAATCTGATGAAAAATGCAGTCTTATGTTCAGATGTATTCAGTTGTTAAGAAAGCATGTAGTTACAATTAATTTAAGCTTTCTTTGCTTTCTTTTGCAATGCATAGCTGCATTTGAGTGATTTTAGTGAAAAGTCATGTTTAATTGCAATGATTAGAAATTTGATGAAAAATGACTTCTAAGGGCTTTGTAAGCTTAAAAGTTGCTTTTGGGTTTTAACCCAACGTTCCTATTTATTCATTAAAAATGACTGCATATTTGTTGTAACGCATGCAAGCATGTTGTATTAATGAATTTTGGCTTGTAAGACTTTCTTTTGCAATAAATAGCTGCTTTTGAGTGATTTTAGTGAAAAGTCACGTTTCATTGCAAAGATTAGAAATCTGATGAAAAATGACTTCTAAGAGCTTTGTAAGCTTAAAAAAATGCTTTTGGGCCCTTTAGAGATGTTTCATTAAAATTGCACAGTCTTATGTTCAGATGTATTCAGTTGTTAAGAAAGCATGTAGTTACAATTAATTTAGGCTTTCTTTGCTTTCTTTTGCAATTCATAGCTTATTTTGAGAGATTTTAGTGAAAAGTCACGTTTCATTGCAAAGAGTAGAAATCAGAAGAAAAATGCTTTCTAAGAGCTTTGTAAGCTTAAAAGTTGCATTTGGGTCTTTGAGAGCTGTTTTCTTTAAGTGTTCACCGTCCTATGTGAACGTTCAGATTTTTTCATTAATAATGATTTCATATTTGTTGTAAAGCATGTTGTAACAATGAATTTTTGCTATCTTTTTCTTTCTTTTGCAATGCATAGCTGATTTAGAATGATTTTAGTGAAATGTCACGTTTCATTGCAACTGAAACATAGTGAATAACAAAAGTTGCTTTTGGGTCTTTGAGATCTGTTTTGTGAAGTTTTCACAGTCTTAAGTTAAGATGTATTCAGTTGTTAAGAAAGCATGTAGTAACTAATTTAGGCTTTCTTTGCTTTCTTTTGCAATGCATAGCTTATTTTGAGAGATTTTAGTGAAAAGTCACGTTTCATTGCAAGATTAGAAATCAGAAGAAAAATGCTTTCTAAGAGCTTTGCAAGCTTAAAAGTTGCATTTGGGTCTTTGAGAGCTGTTTTCTTTAAGTGTTCACCATCCTATGTGAACGTTCAGATTTTTTCATTAATAATGATTTCATATTTGTTGTAAAGCATGTTGTAACAATGAATTTTTGCTTTCTTATTCTTTCTTTTGCAATGCATAGCTTATTTTGAGAGATTTTAGTGAAAAGTCACGTTTCATTGCAAAGATTAGAAATCAGAAGAAAAATGCTTTCTAAGAGCTTTGCAAGCTTAAAAGTTGCATTTGGGTCTTTGAGAGCTGTTTTCTTTAAGTGTTCACCGTCCTATGTGAACGTTCAGATTTTATCATTAATAATGATTTCATATTTGTTGTAAAGCATGTTGTAACAATAAATTTTTGCTTTCTTTTGCAATGCATAGCTGATTTTGAGTAATGTTAGTAAAAAGTCACGTTTCATTGCAATTGAAACATAGTGCATAACAAAAGTTGCTTTTGGGTCTTTGAGAGCTGTTTTGTGAAGTTTTCACAGCCTTAAGTTCAGATGTATTCAGTTGTTAGGAAAGCATGTAGTTACAATTAATTTAGGCTTTCTTTGCTTTGTTTTGCAATGCATAGCTGCTTTTGAGTGATTTTAGTTCAAAGTCATGTTTAATTGCAATGATTAGAAATTTGATGAAAAATGACTTCTAAGAGCTTTGTATTTGAGAGCTCTTTCGTGAAGTTTTCAGAGTTCACATGTTAACGTTCAGATTTATTCATTAAAAATGACTGCATAATTGTTGTAAAGCATGCATGTTGTAACAATGAATTTTGGCTTTAAGTCTTTCTTTTGCAATGAATAGCAGCTTTTGAGTGATTTTAGTGAAAAGTCACGTTTCATTGCAAAGATTAGAAATCTGATGAAAAATGCAGTCTTATGTTCAGATGTATTCAGTTGTTAAGAAAGCATGTAGTTACAATTAATTTAAGCTTTCTTTGCTTTCTTTTGCAATGCATAGCTGCATTTGAGTGATTTTAGTGAAAAGTCATGTTTAATTGCAATGATTAGAAATTTGATGAAAAATGACTTCTAAGGGCTTTGTAAGCTTAAAAGTTGCTTTTGGGTCTTAGAGCTTTTTCGTGAAATTTGAACAGTCCTATGTTAACGTTCAGATTTTTTCATTAATAATGACTGCATTTTTGATGTAAAGCATGCAAGCATGTTGTAACAATGAATTTTGGCTTGTAAGTTTTTCTTTTGCATTTAGTGAAATGTCACGTTTCATTTCAAAGATTAGAAATCAGATGAAAAATGCTTTCTTAGAGCTTTGTAAGCTTGAAAGTTGCATTTGGATCTTTGAGAGCTGTTTTCTTTAAGTGTTCACCGTCCTATGTGAACGTTCAGATTTTTTCATTAATAATGATTTCATATTTGTTATAAAGCATGTTGTAACAATGAATTTTTGCTTTCTTTTTCTTTCTTTTGCAATGCATAGCTGATTTAGATTGATTTTAGTGAAATGTCACGTTTCATTGCAACTGAAACATAGTGCATAACAAAAGTTGCTTTTGGGTCTTTGAGATCTGTTTTGTGAAGTTTTCACAGTCTTAAGTTAAGATGTATTCAGTTGTTAAGAAAGCATGTAGTAATTAATTTAGGCTTTCTTTGCTTTCTTTTGCAATGCATAGCTTATTTTGAGAGATTTTAGTGAAAAGTCACGTTTCATTGCAAAGATTAGAAATCAGAAGAAAAATGCTTTCTAAGAGCTTTGCAAGCTTAAAAGTTGCATTTGGGTCTTTGAGAGCTGTTTTCTTTAAGTGTTCACCGTCCTATGTGAACGTTCAGATTTTTTCATTAATAATGTTTTCATATTTGTTGTAAAGCATGTTGTAACAATGAATTTTTGCTTTCTTTTGCAATGCATAGCTGATTTTGAGTAATGTTAGTAAAAGTCACGTTTCATTGCAATTGAAACATAGTGCATAACAAAAGTTGCTTTTGGGTCTTTGAGAGCTGTTTTGTGAAGTTTTCACAGCCTTAAGTTCAGATGTATTCAGTTGTTAAGAAAGCATGTAGTTACAATTAATTTAGGCTTTCTTTGCTTTGTTTTGCAATGCATAGCTGCTTTTGAGTGATTTTAGTTCAAAGTCATGTTTAATTGCAATGATTAGAAATTTGATGAAAAATGACTTCTAAGAGCTTTGTATTTGAGAACTCTTTCAAGAAGTTTTCACAGTTCTATGTTAACGTTCAGATTTATTCATTAAAAATGACTGCATAATTGTTGTAAAGCATGCAAGCATGTTGTAACAATAAATGTTTGCTTTCTTTTGCAATGAATAGCAGCTTTTGAGTGATTTTAGTGAAAAGTCACGTTTCATTGCAAAGATTAGAAATCTGATGAAAAATGCAGTCTTATGTTCAGATGTATTCAGTTGTTAAGAAAGCATGTAGTTACAATTAATTTAAGCTTTCTTTGCAATGCATAGCTGCATTTGAGTGATTTTAGTGAAAAGTCATGTTTAATTGCAATGATTAGAAATTTGATGAAAAATGACTTCTAAGGGCTTTGTAAGCTTAAAAGTTGCTTTTGGGTTTTAGAGCTTTTTCGTGAAATTTGAACAGTCCTATGTTAACGGTCAGATTTTTTCATTAATAATGTCTGCATTTTTGATGTAAAGCATGCAAGCATGTTGTAACAATGAATTTTGGCTTGTAAGTTTTTCTTTTGCATTTAGTGAAATGTCACGTTTCATTTCAAAGATTAGAAATCAGATGAAAAATGCTTTCTAAGAGCTTTGTAAGCTTGAAAGTTGCATTTGGATCTTTGAGAGCTGTTTTCTTTAAGTGTTCACCGTCCTATGTGAACGTTCAGATTTTTTCATTAATAATGATTTCATATTTGTTATAAAGCATGTTATAACAATGAATTTTTGCTTTCTTTTTCTTTCTTTTGCAATGCATAGCTGATTTAGATTGATTTTAGTGAAATGTCACGTTTCATTGCAAATGAAACATAGTGCATATCAAAAGTTGCTTTTGGGTCTTTGAGAGCTGTTTTGTGAAGTTTTCACAGTTCTATGTTAACGTTCCTATTTATTCATTAAAAATGACTGCATATTTGTTGTAACGCATGCAAGCATGTTGTATTAATGAATTTTGGCTTGTAAGACTTTCTTTTGCAATAAATAGCTGCTTTTGAGTGATTTTAGTGAAAAGTCACGTTTCATTGCAAAGATTAGAAATCTGATGAAAAATGACTTCTAAGAGCTTTGTAAGCTTAAAAAATGCTTTTGGGCCCTTTAGAGATGTTTCATTAAAATTGCACAGTCTTATGTTCAGATGTATTCAGTTGTTAAGAAAGCATGTAGTTACAATTAATTTAGGCTTTCTTTGCTTTCTTTTGCAATTCATAGCTTATTTTGAGAGATTTTAGTGAAAAGTCACGTTTCATTGCAAAGAGTAGAAATCAGAAGAAAAATGCTTTCTAAGAGCTTTGTAAGCTTAAAAGTTGCATTTGGGTCTTTGAGAGCTGTTTTCTTTAAGTGTTCACCGTCCTATGTGAACGTTCAGATTTTTTCATTAATAATGATTTCATATTTGTTGTAAAGCATGTTGTAACAATGAATTTTTGCTATCTTTTTCTTTCTTTTGCAATGCATAGCTGATTTAGATTGATTTTAGTGAAATGTCACGTTTCATTGCAACTGAAACATAGTGAATAACAAAAGTTGCTTTTGGGTCTTTGAGATCTGTTTTGTGAAGTTTTCACAGTCTTAAGTTAAGATGTATTCAGTTGTTAAGAAAGCATGTAGTAATTAATTTAGGCTTTCTTTGCTTTCTTTTGCAATGCATAGCTTATTTTGAGAGATTTTAGTGAAAAGTCACGTTTCATTGCAAAGATTAGAAATCAGAAGAAAAATGCTTTCTAAGAGCTTTGCAAGCTTAAAAGTTGCATTTGGGTCTTTGAGAGCTGTTTTCTTTAAGTGTTCACCATCCTATGTGAACGTTCAGATTTTTTCATTAATAATGATTTCATATTTGTTGTAAAGCATGTTGTAACAATGAATTTTTGCTTTCTTTTTCTTTCTTTTGCAATGCATAGCTTATTTTGAGAGATTTTAGTGAAAAGTCACGTTTCATTGCAAAGATTAGAAATCAGAAGAAAAATGCTTTCTAAGAGCTTTGCAAGCTTAAAAGTTGCATTTGGGTCTTTGAGAGCTGTTTTCTTTAAGTGTTCACCGTCCTATGTGAACGTTCAGATTTTTTCATTAATAATGTTTTCATATTTGTTGTAAAGCATGTTGTAACAATAAATTTTTGCTTTCTTTTGCAATGCATAGCTGATTTTGAGTAATGTTAGTAAAAAGTCACGTTTCATTGCAATTGAAACATAGTGCATAACAAAAGTTGCTTTTGGGTCTTTGAGAGCTGTTTTGTGAAGTTTTCACAGCCTTAAGTTCAGATGTATTCAGTTGTTAAGAAAGCATGTAGTTACAATTAATTTAGGCTTTCTTTGCTTTGTTTTGCAATGCATAGCTGCTTTTGAGTGATTTTAGTTCAAAGTCATGTTTAATTGCAATGATTAGAAATTTGATGAAAAATGACTTCTAAGATCTTTGTATTTGAGAACTCTTTCAAGAAGTTTTCACAGTTCTTTGTTAACGTTCATATTTATTCATTAAAAATGACTGCATATTTGTTGAAACGCATGCAAGCATGTTGTATCAATGAATTTTGGCTTGTAAGTCTTTCTTTTGCAATAAATAGCTGCTTTTGAGTGATTTTAGTGAAAAGTCACGTTTAATTGCAATGATTAGAAATTTGATGAAAAATGACTTCTAAGGGCTTTGTAAGCTTAAAAGTTGCTTTTGGGTTTTAGAGCTTTTTCGTGAAATTTGAACAGTCCTATGTTAACGGTCAGATTTTTTCATTAATAATGTCTGCATTTTTGATGTAAAGCATACAAGCATGTTGTAACAATGAATTTTGGCTTGTAAGTTTTTCTTTTGCATTTAGTGAAATGTCACGTTTCATTTCAAAGATTAGAAATCAGATGAAAAATGCTTTCTTAGAGCTTTGTAAGCTTGAAAGTTGCATTTGGATCTTTGAGAGCTGTTTTCTTTAAGTGTTCACCGTCCTATGTGAACGTTCAGATTTTTTCATTAATAATGATTTCATATTTGTTATAAAGCATGTTATAACAATGAATTTTTGCTTTCTTTTCTTTCTTTTGCAATGCATAGCTGATTTAGATTGATTTTAGTGAAATGTCACGTTTCATTGCAAATGAAACATAGTGCATATGAAAAGTTGCTTTTGGGTCTTTGAGAGCTGTTTTGTGAAGTTTTCACAGTTCTATGTTAACGTTCATATTTATTCATTAAAAATGACTGCATATTTGTTGTAACGCATGCAAGCATGTTGTATCAATGAATTTTGGCTTGTAAGTCTTTCTTTTGCAATAAATAGCTGCTTTTGAGTGATTTTAGTGAAAAGTCACGTTTCATTGCAAAGATTAGAAATCTGATGAAAAATGACTTCTAAGAGCTTTGTTAGCTTAAAAAAATGCTTTTGGGCCCTTTAGAGATGTTTCATTAAAATTGCACAGTCTTATGTTCAGATGTATTCAGTTGTTAAGAAAGCATGTAGTTACAATTAATTTAGGCTTTCTTTGCTTTCTTTTACAATGCATAGCTGCTTTTGAGTGATTTTAGTTAAATGTCACGTTTCATTGCAACTGAAACATAGTGAATAACAAAAGTTGCTTTTGGGTCTTTGAGATCTGTTTTGTGAAGTTTTCACAGTCTTAAGTTAAGATGTATTCAGTTGTTAAGAAAGCATGTAGTAATTAATTTAGGCTTTCTTTGCTTTCTTTTGCAATGCATAGCTTATTTTGAGAGATTTTAGTGAAAAGTCACGTTTCATTGCAAAGATTAGAAATCAGAAGAAAAATGCTTTCTAAGAGCTTTGCAAGCTTAAAAGTTGCATTTGGGTCTTTGAGAGCTGTTTTCTTTAAGTGTTCACCATCCTATGTGAACGTTCAGATTTTTTCATTAATAATGATTTCATATTTGTTGTAAAGCATGTTGTAACAATGAATTTTTGCTTTCTTTTTCTTTCTTTTGCAATGCATAGCTTATTTTGAGAGATTTTAGTGAAAAGTCACGTTTCATTGCAAAGATTAGAAATCAGAAGAAAAATGCTTTCTAAGAGCTTTGCAAGCTTAAAAGTTGCATTTGGGTCTTTGAGAGCTGTTTTCTTTAAGTGTTCACCGTCCTATGTGAACGTTCAGATTTTTTCATTAATAATGTTTTCATATTTGTTGTAAAGCATGTTGTAACAATAAATTTTTGCTTTCTTTTGCAATGCATAGCTGATTTTGAGTAATGTTAGTAAAAAGTCACGTTTCATTGCAATTGAAACATAGTGCATAACAAAAGTTGCTTTTGGGTCTTTGAGAGCTGTTTTGTGAAGTTTTCACAGCCTTAAGTTCAGATGTATTCAGTTGTTAAGAAAGCATGTAGTTACAATTAATTTAGGCTTTCTTTGCTTTGTTTTGCAATGCATAGCTGCTTTTGAGTGATTTTAGTTCAAAGTCATGTTTAATTGCAATGATTAGAAATTTGATGAAAAATGACTTCTAAGAGCTTTGTATTTGAGAACTCTTTCAAGAAGTTTTCACAGTTCTATGTTAACGTTCAGATTTATTCATTAAAAATGACTGCATAATTGTTGTAAAGCATGCAAGCATGTTGTAACAATAAATTTTTGCTTTCTTTTGCAATGAATAGCAGCTTTTGAGTGATTTTAGTGAAAAGTCACGTTTCATTGCAAAGATTAGAAATCTGATGAAAAATGCAGTCTTATGTTCAGATGTATTCAGTTGTTAAGAAAGCATGTAGTTACAATTAATTTAAGCTTTTCTTTTGCAATGCATAGCTGCATTTGAGTGATTTTAGTGAAAAGTCATGTTTAATTGCAATGATTAGAAATTTGATGAAAAATGACTTCTAAGGGCTTTGTAAGCTTAAAAGTTGCTTTTGGGTCTTAGAGCTTTTTCGTGAAATTTGAACAGTCCTATGTTAACGTTCAGATTTTTTCATTAATAATGACTGCATTTTTGATGTAAAGCATGCAAGCATGTTGTAACAATGAATTTTGGCTTGTAAGTTTTTCTTTTGCATTTAGTGAAATGTCACGTTTCATTTCAAAGATTAGAAATCAGATGAAAAATGCTTTCTAAGAGCTTTGTAAGCTTGAAAGTTGCATTTGGGTCTTTGAGAGCTGTTTTCTTTAAGTGTTCACCATCCTATGTGAACGTTCATATTTTTTCATTAATAATGATTTCATATTTGTTGTAAAGCATGTTGTAACAATGAATTTTTGCTTTCTTGTTCTTTCTTTTGCAATGCATAGCTTATTTTGAGAGATTTTAGTGAAAAGTCACGTTTCATTGCAAAGATTAGAAATCAGAAGAAAAATGCTTTCTAAGAGCTTTGCAAGCTTAAAAGTTGCATTTGGGTCTTTGAGAGCTGTTTTCTTTAAGTGTTCACCGTACTATGTGAACGTTCAGATTTTATCATTAATAATGATTTCATATTTGTTGTAAAGCATGTTGTAACAATAAATTTTTGCTTTCTTTTGCAATGCATAGCTGATTTTGAATAATGTTAGTAAAAAGTCACGTTTCATTGCAATTGAAACATAGTGCATAACAAAAGTTGCTTTTGGGTCTTTGAGAGCTGTTTTGTGAAGTTTTCACAGCCTTAAGTACAGATGTATTCAGTTGTTAGGAAAGCATGTAGTTACAATTAATTTAGGCTTTCTTTGCTTTGTTTTGCAATGCATAGCTGCTTTTGAGTGATTTTAGTTCAAAGTCATGTTTAATTGCAATGATTAGAAATTTGATGAAAAATGACTTCTAAGGGCTTTGTAAGCTTAAAAGTTGCTTTTGGGTCTTAGAGCTTTTTCGTGAAATTTGAACAGTCCTATGTTAACGTTCAGATTTTTTCATTAATAATGACTGCATTTTTGATGTAAAGCATGCAAGCATGTTGTAACAATGAATTTTGGCTTGTAAGTTTTTCTTTTGCATTTAGTGAAATGTCACGTTTCATTTCAAAGATTAGAAATCAGATGAAAAATGCTTTCTTAGAGCTTTGTAAGCTTGAAAGTTGCATTTGGATCTTTGAGAGCTGTTTTCTTTAAGTGTTCACCGTCCTATGTGAACGTTCAGATTTTTTCATTAATAATGATTTCATATTTGTTATAAAGCATGTTATAACAATGAATTTTTGCTTTCTTTTTCTTTCTTTTGCAATGCATAGCTGATTTAGATTGATTTTAGTGAAATGTCACGTTTCATTGCAAATGAAACATAGTGCATATCAAAAGTTGCTTTTGGGTCTTTGAGAGCTGTTTTGTGAAGTTTTCACAGTTCTATGTTAACGTTCATATTTATTCATTAAAAATGACTGCATATTTGTTGTAACGCATGCAAGCATGTTGTAACAATGAATTTTTGCTTTCTTTTCTTTCTTTTGCAATGCATAGCTTATTTTGAGAGATTTTAGTGAAAAGTCACGTTTCATTGCAAAGATTAGAAATCAGAAGAAAAATGCTTTCTAAGAGCTTTGCAAGCTTAAAAGTTGCATTTGGGTCTTTGAGAGCTGTTTTGTGAAGTTTTCACAGCCTTAAGTTCAGATGTATTCAGTTGTTAAGAAAGCATGTAGAAACAATTAATTTAGGATTTCTTTGTGCAATGCATAGCTGCTTTTGAGTGATTTTAGTTAAAAGTCATGTTTAATTGCAATGATTAGAAATTTGATGAAAAATGACTTCTAAGAGCTTTGTGTTTGAGAGCTCTTTCGTGAAGTTTTCAGAGTTCACATGTTAACGTTCAGATTTATTCATTAAAAATGACGGCATATTTGTTGTAAAGCATGCAAGCATGTTGTTAACAATGAATTTTGGCTAGTCTTTCTTTTGCCATGAATAGCTGCTTTTGAGTGATTTTAGTGAAAAGTCACGTTTCATTGCAAAGATTAGAAATCTGATGAAATATGCAGTCTTATGTTCAGATGTATTCAGTTGTTAAGAAAGTATGTAGTTACAATTAATTTAGGCTTTCTTTGCTTTCTTTTGCAATGCATAGCTGCTTTTGAGTGATTTTAGTTAAAAGTCATGTTTAATTGCAATGATTAGAAATTTGATGAAAAATGACTTCTAAGAGCTTTGTGTTTGAGAGCTCTTTCGTGAAGTTTTCAGAGTTCACATGTTAACGTTCAGATTTATTCATTAAAAATGACTGCATATTTGTTGTAAAGCATGCATGTTGTAACAATGAATTTTGGCCTGTAAGTCTTTCTTTTGCAATGAATAGCTGCTTTTGAGTGATTTTAGTGAAAAGTCACATTTCATTGCAAAGATTAGAAATCTGATGAAAAATGACTTCTAAGATCTTTGTAAGCTTAAAAAAATGCTTTTTGGCCTTTTAGAGATGTTTCATTAAAATTGCACAGTCTTATGTTCAGATGTATTCAGTTGTTGAGAAAGCATGTAGTTACAATTAATTTAGGCTTTCTTTGCTTTCTGTTGCAATGCATAACTGCATTTGAGTGATTTTAGTGAAAAGTCATGTTTAATTGCAATGATTAGAAATTTGATGAAAAATGACTTCTACGGGCTTTGTAAGCTTAAAAGTTGCTTTTGGGTCTTAGTGCTTTTTCGTGAAATTTGAACAGTCCTATGTTAACGTTCAGATTTTCATTAATAATGACTGCATTTTTGATGTAAAGCATGCAAGCATGTTGTAACAATGAATTTTGGCTTGTAAGTTTTTCTTTTGCATTTAGTGAAATGTCACGTTTCATTTCAAAGATTAGAAATCAGATGAAAAATGCTTTCTAAGAGCTTTGTAAGCTTGAAAGTTGCATTTGGGTCTTTGAGAGCTGTTTTCTTTAAGTGTTCACCATCCTATGTGAACGTTCATATTTTTTCATTAATAATGATTTCATATTTGTTGTAAAGCATGTTGTAACAATGAATTTTTGCTTTCTTTTTCTTTCTTTTGCAATGCATAGCTTATTTTGAGAGATTTTAGTGAAAAGTCACGTTTCATTGCAAAGATTAGAAATCAGAAGAAAAATGCTTTCTAAGAGCTTTGCAAGCTTAAAAGTTGCATTTGGGTCTTTGAGAGCTGTTTTCTTTAAGTGTTCACCGTACTATGTGAACGTTCAGATTTTATCATTAATAATGATTTCATATTTGTTGTAAAGCATGTTGTAACAATAAATTTTTGCTTTCTTTTGCAATGCATAGCTGATTTTGAATAATGTTAGTAAAAAGTCACGTTTCATTGCAATTGAAACATAGTGCATAACAAAAGTTGCTTTTGGGTCTTTGAGAGCTGTTTTGTGAAGTTTTCACAGCCTTAAGTACAGATGTATTCAGTTGTTAGGAAAGCATGTAGTTACAATTAATTTAGGCTTTCTTTGCTTTGTTTTGCAATGCATAGCTGCTTTTGAGTGATTTTAGTTCAAAGTCATGTTTAATTGCAATGATTAGAAATTTGATGAAAAATGACTTCTAAGGGCTTTGTAAGCTTAAAAGTTGCTTTTGGGTCTTAGAGCTTTTTCGTGAAATTTGAACAGTCCTATGTTAACGTTCAGATTTTTTCATTAATAATGACTGCATTTTTGATGTAAAGCATGCAAGCATGTTGTAACAATGAATTTTGGCTTGTAAGTTTTTCTTTTGCATTTAGTGAAATGTCACGTTTCATTTCAAAGATTAGAAATCAGATGAAAAATGCTTTCTTAGAGCTTTGTAAGCTTGAAAGTTGCATTTGGATCTTTGAGAGCTGTTTTCTTTAAGTGTTCACCGTCCTATGTGAACGTTCAGATTTTTTCATTAATAATGATTTCATATTTGTTATAAAGCATGTTATAACAATGAATTTTTGCTTTCTTTTTCTTTCTTTTGCAATGCATAGCTGATTTAGATTGATTTTAGTGAAATGTCACGTTTCATTGCAAATGAAACATAGTGCATATCAAAAGTTGCTTTTGGGTCTTTGAGAGCTGTTTTGTGAAGTTTTCACAGTTCTATGTTAACGTTCATATTTATTCATTAAAAATGACTGCATATTTGTTGTAACGCATGCAAGCATGTTGTAACAATGAATTTTTGCTTTCTTTTCTTTCTTTTGCAATGCATAGCTTATTTTGAGAGATTTTAGTGAAAAGTCACGTTTCATTGCAAAGATTAGAAATCAGAAGAAAAATGCTTTCTAAGAGCTTTGCAAGCTTAAAAGTTGCATTTGGGTCTTTGAGAGCTGTTTTGTGAAGTTTTCACAGCCTTAAGTTCAGATGTATTCAGTTGTTAAGAAAGCATGTAGAAACAATTAATTTAGGATTTCTTTGTGCAATGCATAGCTGCTTTTGAGTGATTTTAGTTAAAAGTCATGTTTAATTGCAATGATTAGAAATTTGATGAAAAATGACTTCTAAGAGCTTTGTGTTTGAGAGCTCTTTCGTGAAGTTTTCAGAGTTCACATGTTAACGTTCAGATTTATTCATTAAAAATGACGGCATATTTGTTGTAAAGCATGCAAGCATGTTGTTAACAATGAATTTTGGCTAGTCTTTCTTTTGCCATGAATAGCTGCTTTTGAGTGATTTTAGTGAAAAGTCACGTTTCATTGCAAAGATTAGAAATCTGATGAAATATGCAGTCTTATGTTCAGATGTATTCAGTTGTTAAGAAAGTATGTAGTTACAATTAATTTAGGCTTTCTTTGCTTTCTTTTGCAATGCATAGCTGCTTTTGAGTGATTTTAGTTAAAAGTCATGTTTAATTGCAATGATTAGAAATTTGATGAAAAATGACTTCTAAGAGCTTTGTGTTTGAGAGCTCTTTCGTGAAGTTTTCAGAGTTCACATGTTAACGTTCAGATTTATTCATTAAAAATGACTGCATATTTGTTGTAAAGCATGCATGTTGTAACAATGAATTTTGGCCTGTAAGTCTTTCTTTTGCAATGAATAGCTGCTTTTGAGTGATTTTAGTGAAAAGTCACATTTCATTGCAAAGATTAGAAATCTGATGAAAAATGACTTCTAAGATCTTTGTAAGCTTAAAAAAATGCTTTTTGGCCTTTTAGAGATGTTTCATTAAAATTGCACAGTCTTATGTTCAGATGTATTCAGTTGTTGAGAAAGCATGTAGTTACAATTAATTTAGGCTTTCTTTGCTTTCTGTTGCAATGCATAACTGCATTTGAGTGATTTTAGTGAAAAGTCATGTTTAATTGCAATGATTAGAAATTTGATGAAAAATGACTTCTACGGGCTTTGTAAGCTTAAAAGTTGCTTTTGGGTCTTAGTGCTTTTTCGTGAAATTTGAACAGTCCTATGTTAACGTTCAGATTTTCATTAATAATGACTGCATTTTTGATGTAAAGCATGCAAGCATGTTGTAACAATGAATTTTGGCTTGTAAGTTTTTCTTTTGCATTTAGTGAAATGTCACGTTTCATTTCAAAGATTAGAAATCAGATGAAAAATGCTTTCTAAGAGCTTTGTAAGCTTGAAAGTTGCATTTGGGTCTTTGAGAGCTGTTTTCTTTAAGTGTTCACCATCCTATGTGAACGTTCATATTTTTTCATTAATAATGATTTCATATTTGTTGTAAAGCATGTTGTAACAATGAATTTTTGCTTTCTTTTTCTTTCTTTTGCAATGCATAGCTTATTTTGAGAGATTTTAGTGAAAAGTCACGTTTCATTGCAAAGATTAGAAATCAGAAGAAAAATGCTTTCTAAGAGCTTTGCAAGCTTAAAAGTTGCATTTGGGTCTTTGAGAGCTGTTTTCTTTAAGTGTTCACCGTACTATGTGAACGTTCAGATTTTATCATTAATAATGATTTCATATTTGTTGTAAAGCATGTTGTAACAATAAATTTTTGCTTTCTTTTGCAATGCATAGCTGATTTTGAATAATGTTAGTAAAAGTCACGTTTCATTGCAATTGAAACATAGTGCATAACAAAAGTTGCTTTTGGGTCTTTGAGAGCTGTTTTGTGAAGTTTTCACAGCCTTAAGTACAGATGTATTCAGTTGTTAGGAAAGCATGTAGTTACAATTAATTTAGGCTTTCTTTGCTTTGTTTTGCAATGCATAGCTGCTTTTGAGTGATTTTAGTTCAAAGTCATGTTTAATTGCAATGATTAGAAATTTGATGAAAAATGACTTCTAAGGGCTTTGTAAGCTTAAAAGTTGCTTTTGGGTCTTAGAGCTTTTTCGTGAAATTTGAACAGTCCTATGTTAACGTTCAGATTTTTTCATTAATAATGACTGCATTTTTGATGTAAAGCAGGCAAGCATGTTGTAACAATGAATTTTGGCTTGTAAGTTTTTCTTTTGCATTTAGTGAAATGTCACGTTTCATTTCAAAGATTAGAAATCAGATGAAAAATGCTTTCTTAGAGCTTTGTAAGCTTGAAAGTTGCATTTGGATCTTTGAGAGCTGTTTTCTTTAAGTGTTCACCGTCCTATGTGAACGTTCAGATTTTTTCATTAATAATGATTTCATATTTGTTATAAAGCATGTTATAACAATGAATTTTTGCTTTCTTTTTCTTTCTTTTGCAATGCATAGCTGATTTAGATTGATTTTAGTGAAATGTCACGTTTCATTGCAAATGAAACATAGTGCATATCAAAAGTTGCTTTTGGGTCTTTGAGAGCTGTTTTGTGAAGTTTTCACAGTTCTATGTTAACGTTCATATTTATTCATTAAAAATGACTGCATATTTGTTGTAACGCATGCAAGCATGTTGTAACAATGAATTTTTGCTTTCTTTTTCTTTCTTTTGCAATGCATAGCTTATTTTGAGAGATTTTAGTGAAAAGTCACGTTTCATTGCAAAGATTAGAAATCAGAAGAAAAATGCTTTCTAAGAGCTTTGCAAGCTTAAAAGTTGCATTTGGGTCTTTGAGAGCTGTTTTGTGAAGTTTTCACAGCCTTAAGTTCAGATGTATTCAGTTGTTAAGAAAGCATGTAGAAACAATTAATTTAGGATTTCTTTTGCAATGCATAGCTGCTTTTGAGTGATTTTAGTTAAAAGTCATGTTTAATTGCAATGATTAGAAATTTGATGAAAAATGACTTCTAAGAGCTTTGTGTTTGAGAGCTCTTTCGTGAAGTTTTCAGAGTTCACATGTTAACGTTCAGATTTATTCATTAAAAATGACGGCATATTTGTTGTAAAGCATGCAAGCATGTTGTTAACAATGAATTTTGGCTAGTCTTTCTTTTGCCATGAATAGCTGCTTTTGAGTGATTTTAGTGAAAAGTCACGTTTCATTGCAAAGATTAGAAATCTGATGAAATATGCAGTCTTATGTTCAGATGTATTCAGTTGTTAAGAAAGTATGTAGTTACAATTAATTTAGGCTTTCTTTGCTTTCTTTTGCAATGCATAGCTGCTTTTGAGTGATTTTAGTTAAAAGTCATGTTTAATTGCAATGATTAGAAATTTGATGAAAAATGACTTCTAAGAGCTTTGTGTTTGAGAGCTCTTTCGTGAAGTTTTCAGAGTTCACATGTTAACGTTCAGATTTATTCATTAAAAATGACTGCATATTTGTTGTAAAGCATGCATGTTGTAACAATGAATTTTGGCCTGTAAGTCTTTCTTTTGCAATGAATAGCTGCTTTTGAGTGATTTTAGTGAAAAGTCACATTTCATTGCAAAGATTAGAAATCTGATGAAAAATGACTTCTAAGATCTTTGTAAGCTTAAAAAATGCTTTTTGGCCCTTTAGAGATGTTTCATTAAAATTGCACAGTCTTATGTTCAGATGTATTCAGTTGTTGAGAAAGCATGTAGTTACAATTAATTTAGGCTTTCTTTGCTTTCTGTTGCAATGCATAACTGCATTTGAGTGATTTTAGTGAAAAGTCATGTTTAATTGCAATGATTAGAAATTTGATGAAAAATGACTTCTACGGGCTTTGTAAGCTTAAAAGTTGCTTTTGGGTCTTAGTGCTTTTTCGTGAAATTTGAACAGTCCTATGTTAACGTTCAGATTTTCATTAATAATGACTGCATTTTTGATGTAAAGCATGCAAGCATGTTGTAACAATGAATTTTGGCTTGTAAGTTTTTCTTTTGCATTTAGTGAAATGTCACGTTTCATTTCAAAGATTAGAAATCAGATGAAAAATGCTTTCTAAGAGCTTTGTAAGCTTAAAAGTTGCATTTGGATCTTTGAGAGCTGTTTTCTTTAAGTGTTCACCGTCCTATGTGAACGTTCAGATTTTTTCATTAATAATGATTTCATATTTGTTGTAAAGCATGTTGTAACAATGAATTTTTGCTTTCTTTTTCTTTCTTTTGCAATGCATAGCTTATTTAGATTGATTTTAGTGAAATGTCATGTTTCATTGCAAATGAAACATAGTGCATAACAAAAGTTGCTTTTGGGTCTTTGAGAGCTGTTTTGTGAAGTTTTCACAGTTCTATGTTAACGTTCATATTTATTCATTAAAAATGACTGCATATTTGTTGTAACGCATGCAAGCATGTTGTATCAATGAATTTTGGCTTGTAAGTCTTTCTTTTGCAATAAATAGCTGCTTTTGAGTGATTTTAGTGAAAAGTCACGTTTCATTGCAAAGATTAGAAATCTGATGAAAAATGACTTCTAAGAGCTTTGTAAGCTTAAAAAAATGCTTTTGGGCCCTTTAGAGATGTTTCATTAAAATTGCACAGTCTTATGTTCAGATGTATTCAGTTGTTAAGAAAGCATGTAGTTACAATTAATTTAGGCTTTCTTTGATTTCTTATGCAATGCATAGCTTATTTTGAGTGATTTTAGTGAAATGTCACGTTTCATTGCAAAGATTAGAAATCAGAAGAAAAATGCTTTCTAAGAGCTTTGTAAGCTTAAAAGTTGCATTTGGATCTTTGAGAGCTGTTTTCTTTAAGGGTTCACAGTCCTATGTTAACGTTCAGATTTTGTCATTAATAATGATTTCATATTTGTTGTAAAGCAAGCATGTTGTAACAATGAATTTTTGCTTTCTTTTTCTTTCTTTTGCAATGCATAGCTGATTTAGATTGATTTTAGTGAAATGTCACGTTTCATTGCAACTGAAACATAGTGCATAACAAAAGTTGCTTTTGGGTCCTTGAGATCTGTTTTGTGAAATTTTCACAGTCTTAAGTTAAGATGTATTCAGTTGTTAAGAAAGCATGTAGAAACAATTAATTTAGGCTTTCTTTGCTTTCTTTTACAATGAATAGCAGCTTTTGAGTGATTTTAGTGAAAAGTCACGTTTCATTGCAAAGATTAGAAATCTGATGAAAAATGCAGTCTTATGTTCAGATGTATTCAGTTGATAAGAAAGCATGTAGTTACAATTAATTTAGGCTTTCTTTGCTTTCTTTTGCAATGCATAGCTGCTTTTGAGTGATTTTAGTGAAATGTCACGTTTCATTGCAACTGAAACAGTGCATAAAAAAAGTTGCTTTTGGGTCTTTGAGAGCTGTTTTGTGAACTTTTCAAAGTCTTAAGTTCAGATGTATTCAGTTATTAAGAAAGCATGTAGTAAT
>NW_026266305.1:0-36912 GCF_025860055.1 Xyrauchen texanus
GATAGATAGATAGATAGACACTCAGATAGATAGATATTTACCCTTAGATATATGAGAGATAGATATAGATAGATAGATATTTACCGTCAGATAGATAGATAGATAGAGAGAGAGAGAGAGAGAGAGAGAGATATTTGTTATATAATTATGGTCATAAATAAATCAACCCAGAAGTCTGTATGATTTTCTGGTGCAGAAATATTTGATTTGTTACTTGGTTGCTAGGGTAAGCCCATGTGGTTGCTATGCAGTTACCAAAGTAATACAATACATGGCTCCTTTCCATCCTGAGTGAAATAAGTCAACCCAGAAGTCTGTACTATTTTCTGGTGCAGAGATATGTGATTTGTTACTCAGTTGCTAGGGTAACCCCATCTGGTTGCTAGGCAGTTACCATAGTGATACTAATCAAGTGTCCTTGCCATCCTGAGTGAAACAAATCAACCCAGAAGTCTGTACTATTTTCTGGTGCAGAGATATGTGATTTGTTACTTGGTTGCTAGGCAGTTACCATAGTGATACTAATCAAGTGTCCTTGCCATCCTGAGTGAAATAAGTCAACCCGGAAGTCTCTACTAATTTCTGGTGCAAAGATATGTGATTTGTTACTCGGTTGCTAGGGTAACCCCATCTGGTTGCTAGGCAGTTACCATAGTGATACTAATCAAGTGTCCTTGCCATCCTGAGTGAAATAAGTCAACCCAAAAGTATCGACTATTTTCTGGTGCAGTTATGTGATTTGTAACTCGGTTGCTAGGGTAACCCCATCTGGTTGCTAGGCAGTTACCATAGTGATAGTAATGAAGTCTCCTTGCCATCCTGATTGAAATAAGTCAACCCGGAAGTCTCTACTATTTTCTGGTGCAGAGATATGTGATTTGTTACTCGGTTGCTAGGGTAACTCCATCTGGTTGCTAGGCAGTTACCATAGTGATACTAATCAAGTCTCCTTGCCATCCTGATTGAAATAAGTCAACCCGGAAGTCTCTACTATTTTCTGGGGCAGAGATATGTGATTTGTTACTCGGTTGCTAGGGTAACCCCATCTGGTTGCTAGGCAGTTACCATAGTGATACTAATGAAGTCTCCTTGCCATCCTGATTGAAATAAGTAAATCCGGAAGTCTCTACGTTTTTCTGATTCAGAGATATGTGATTTGTTACTCGGTTGCTAGGGTAACCCCATGTGGTTGCTAGGCAGTTACCATAGTGATACTTATCAAGTCTCCTTGCCATCCTGATTGAAATAAATCAACCCAGAAGTCTCTCTGATTTTCTGGTGCAGAGATATGTGATTTGTTACTTTCGGTTGCTAGGGTAACCCCATGTGGTTGCTAGGCAGTTACCATAGTGATACTTATCAAGTCTCCTTGCCATCCTGATTGAAATAAATGAACCCGGAAGTCTCTCTGATTTTCTGGTGCAGAGATATAGTTATTGCTAAGCGGTTGCGAGGGTACTCTGTTTAGTTGCTAGGTAGTGGCTTGACAGCTGCCAATCATGAAACTCCAAAGGCTGCTTGTCAGTATGAATGATATAAACCAACTCCCATGCCTCTGTGACATTCAGAATGGAAGATATCCCTCTATGGATTTTGGTTGTTAAGGTGCTCGGCAATGGTTGCTAGGGAGGGGCTAGGAAGTGTTGAGGTGATTCATGATTGGCTGTTTGCTGCCCCGAGTCAAACGAGACCACCCTTGTGTTTCTATGACACTTCTATCCGGAGATATCCCTTTGATGTCTTTCGTTAGAAGTCTATGGGAGTTGTTGCTAAGGTGCTTTAAATTGTTGCTAGGGCATGGCTTGATAGCTTCACAATGATCCCGAGAGACTGATTGGTCATCTGAGTAAAATGAGCCCGCCCCCTTGTCTCTATGACACTGTGATTCAGAGCTATGTTCAATACAAAATCCCTATGCAATGAGGGAGAGAGAGAGGGAGAGATGCAGGGCTGACAGGCCCTTTTTGTCTGTGTGTGTGAAAATGTCAGCTGAGATTTAAATTTCTGAACATTCCGCAATGTTAAGTCAATGGGAGTTTTTTCCGAGTTTGATCGTCATTTTTAGGAAAACCGTAAGTCCGATCAGTTAGAAAAGATATAGCAACTTGAGTCAGAACAGTTTGAGTGTCTGAGCCGAGTTTGGAGTATGTGGAGTTAAAGCTCTAGGAGGAGTTAGATATAGAAATTTCAGAGTAAGAATAATAATAAATAGAAAAAAGTTCATCGAGACAAACTTTAAGTTGGCTTGTGAAAGTTTGGACCAGAAAGTTTGAAGAAGTTTAAAGTAGTTTATAGTTTAAAGTAGTTTGAAGTTTAAAGTAGTTTGTAGTTTAAAGTAGTTTAAAGTTTAACTTAGTTGCTAGATAGATAGATAGATATATAGAGAGATAGACACTCAGATAGATAGATAGATAGATATTTATCCTCAGATAGATAGATAGATAGAGAGAGAGAGAGATAGTGATTGACCCTCAGATAGATAGATAGATATTGACCCTCAGATAGATAGATAGACAGACAGATAGATGCTAGCATGTTTAGCATGATGCTAGCACGTTTTTAGCATGTTTTAACACTTCGCTAGGCAATGCTAGCATGTGTTAGCATGATGCTAGCACATTTTTAGCATGTTTTAGCACTTCGCTAGGCGATGCTAGCATGTGTTAGCATGATGCTAGCACGTTTTTAGCATTTTTTAGCACTTCGCTAGGTGATGCTAACACGTTTTAGCATGTTTTAGTACATCGCTAGGCAATGCTAACACGTTTTTAGCATGTTTTAGCACTTCGCTAGGCCTTGCTAGCATGTGTTAGCATGATGCTAGCACGTTTTTAGCATGTTTTAGCACTTCGCTAGGCGATGCAAGCATGTGTTTGCATGATGCTTAGTACGCTTTTAGCATGATTTAGCACTTCACTAGGCGATGCTTAGCATGTGTTAGCATGATGCTAGCCCATTTTAGCATTTTTAGCGCTCGCTAGGTGATGCTAACACGTTTTTAGCATGTATTAGCGCCCGCTAGGCAATGCTTATGACGTTTTAGCATGTTTTACCACTTCGCTAGGCAATGCTAACATGTGTTAGCATGATGCTAGCACGTTTTAGCATGTTTTAGCGCTTCGGCTAGGCAATGCTTAGCGCGTTTATAGCATGTTTTAGCGCTCGGCTAGGCAATGCTAGCATGTGTTAGCATGATGCTAGCACTTTTTAGCATGTTTTAGAACTCGGCTAGGTGATGCTTTAGAATGTTTTGCTTGATGCTTAGACGCTTTTAGCATGTTCTAAGCGCTCGCTAGGCGATGCTTAGCATGTGTTAGCATGATGCTATCACATTTTTAGCATTTTTAGCACTTCACTAGGCGATGCTTAGCATGTGTTATCATGATGCTTAGCTACGTTTTTAGCATGTTTTAGCGCCTGGCTAGGTGATGCTAACATGTGTTAGCATGATGCTTGATGCGTTTTAGCATTTTTAACACTTCGCTAGGTGATGCTAGCATGTTTTAGCATGATGCTATGCACGTTTTTACGCGTTTTAGCGCCGGCTAGGCGATCTTAGCATGTGTTACCATGATGTTATGACGTTTTTAGCATTTTTTAGCGCCGCTGAGGCGATGCTAATACGTTTTCGCATGTTTTAATGCGTCGCTAGGCGATGCTATGACGTTTTAGCATGTTTTAGCACTTCACTAGGCGATCTTAGCATGTGTTAGCATGATGGTATGACGTTTTAGCATTTCTTAGCGCTCGGCTAGGCGATCTTAGCATGTGTTAGCATGATGCTATGCACGTTTTTAAGCATTTTTAGCGCTTCGGCTAGGTGATGCTAACACGTTTTTAGCATGATGCTATGACGTTTTTAGCATTTTTTAGCACTCGGCTAGGCAATGCTTAGCATGTGTTAGCATGATGCTTAGCACTTTTTTAGCATGTTTTAGCACTGCTCGGCTGAAGCGATGCTAGGCTTGTGTTAGCATGATGCTAGCTGCGTTTTTAGCATGTTTTAGCGCTCCGGCTAGGTGATGCTTAGCATGTGTTAGCATGATGCTTATGACGTTTTTAGCATGATTTAGCCCTTCACTAGGCGATGCTTAGCATGTGTTAGCATGATGCTAGCCCGTTTTAGCATTTTTAGCGCTCGGCTAGGTGATGCTTAGCATGTTTTTAGCATGTTTTAGCATTTCAGCTAGGTGATGCTAACATGTGTTAGCATGATGCTTAGCACGTTTTTAGCATTTTTAACACTTCGGCTAGGCGATGCTAGCATGTGTTAGCATGATGCTTAGCGCGTTTTAGCATTTTTAGCGCTTCGGCTAGGTGATGCTTAGCATGTGTTAGCATGATGCTTAGCACTTTTTCAGCATGTTTTAGCGCTCGGCTAGGTGATGCTTAGCATGTGTTAGCATGATCTTGCGCGTTTTTAGCATTTTTTAGCGCTTCGCTAGGTGATGCTTAGCATGTGTTAGCATGATGCTTAACAGGTTTTTCGCATGTTTTAGCGCTCGGCTATCGCGATGCTAATACGCTTTTAGCATGTTTTAGCACTTCACTAGGTGATGCTTAACATGTCTTTGGCATGATCTTAGCGCGTGTTTAGCATGTTTTAAGCACTTCGGCTTAGCGATACTAACATGTGTTAGTATGATGCTTGCTGACGTTTTAGCATGTTTTAGCGCCTCGCTAGGTGATGCTTAGCATGTGTTAGCATGATGCTTAGCAGGTTTTAGCATTTTTAGCGCTCGCTAGGCGATGCTAGCGCGTTTTAGTATGTTTTCCACTTCACTAGGCGATGCTTAGCATGTGTTAGCATGATGCTATGACGTTTTTAGCATGTTTTAGCGCTCGCTAGGCGATGCTTAGCATGTGTTAGTATGATGTTAACACGTTTTTAGCATGTTTTAGCAATTCAGCTAGGCGATGCTTAGCATGTGTTAGCATGATGCTAGCTGCGTTTTAGCATTTTTAGCAATTCACTAGGCGATGCTAGCACGTTTTTAGCATGTTTTAGCACTTTTTAGGAGATGCTTAGCATGTGTTAGCATGATGCTTGCAGCGTTCTTAGCATTTTTAGCGCTCGCTAGGCGATGCTTAGTATGTGTTAGCATGATGCTATGCACGATTTTAGCATTTTTAGCGCCGTAGGCAATTCTAGCATGTGTTATCATGATCTAGCGTTTTAGCATGTTTTAGCGCTAGGTGATGCTAACATGTTAGCATGATCTAGCGTTTTAGCATTTTTAGCACTTCGCTAGGTGATGCTAGCATGTTTTAGCATGATGCTTAGCACGTTTTTTGCATGTTTTAGCGCTCGGCTAGGCGATGCTAGCATGTGTTAGCATGATGTTAGCATGTTTTTAGCATTTTTTAGCACTCGCTATCGCGATGCTAATACGTTTTTAGCATGTTTTAGCACTTCACTAGGTGATGCTTAACATGTGCTTGGCATGATCTTGCTGCGTGTTTAGCATGTTTTAAGCACTCGGCTGGCGATACTTAACATGTGTTAGTATGATGCTTACTACGTTTTTAGCATGTTTTAGCGACTTCGGCTAGGTGATGCTTAGCATGTGTTAGCATGATGCTTAGCACGTTTTCGCATGTTTTAGCACTTCGCTAGGCGATGCTAGCATGTGTTAGCATGATGCTAGAAGGTTTTTAGCATTTTTTAGCACTTCGCTAGGCAATGCTAGCACGTTTTTAGCATGTTTTAGCACTTCACTAGGCGATGCTAGCATGTGTTAGCATGATGCTAGTACGTTTTAGCATGTTTTAGCACTTCGCTAGGCGATGCTTAGCATGTGTTAGTATGATGTTAAGACGCTTTTAGCATGTTTTAGCAATTCAGCTAGGCGATGCTTAGCATGTGTTAGCATGATGCTTAGCTACGTTTTTAGCATTTTTAGCAATTCAGCTAGGCGATGCTTAGCGCGTTTTAGCATGTTTTAGCGCTCGCTAGGCGATGCTAACATGTGTTAGCATGATGCTAGCACGATTTTAGCATGTTTTAGCGCTTCGCTAGGCGATGCTAGCATGTGTTAGCATGATGCTAGCAGGTTTTTAGCATGTTTTAGCACTTCGCTAGGCGATGCTAGCATGTGTTAGCATGATGCTAGCAGGTTTTTAGCATGTTTTAGCACTTCACAGTTGGGATTTAAATTTCTGAATATTCCGCAATGTTAAGTCAATGGGAGTTTTTTCCGAGTTTGATCGTCATTTTTAGGAAACCCGTAAGTCCGATCAGTTAGAAAAGATATAGCAACTCGAGTCAGAACAGTTTGAGTGTCTGTGCCATGTTTGGAGTATGTGGAGTTAAAGCTCTAGGAGGATTTAGATATAGAAATTTCTGAGTAAGAATAATACTAATAATAACTAGATTAAAAGGTTGAGTACAAACTTTAAGTTGGCTTGTGAAAGTTTGGACCAGAAAGTTTGAAGAAGTTTAAAGTAGTTTGAAGTTTAAATTAGTTTAAATTAGTTTAAAGTTTAAAGTAGTTTGTAGTTTAAATTAGTTTGTAGTTTAAATTAGTTTGAAGTTTAAATTAGTTTGTAGTTTAAATTAGTTTGAAGTAGTTTATAGTTTAAAGTAGTTTATAGTTTAAATTAGTTTAGTTTAAATTAGATTGTAGTTTAAAGTTTAACTTAGTTGCTAGCTAGCTAGATAGATAGATAGATAGATAGATAGATAGATAGATAGATAGATAGATAGATAGATAGATAGATAGATAGATAGATAGATAGATAGATAGATAGATAGATAGATAGACACTCAGATAGATAGAGAGATAGATAGATAGATATTGACCCTCAGATAGATAGACAATAGACAGACAGAGAGATAGATAGATAGATAGATAGATAGATAGATAGATAGATAGATAGATAGATAGATAGATAGATAGATAGATAGATAGATAGATAGATAGATAGATATTGACCCTCAGATAGATAGATAGATAGATAGATAGATAGATTGATTGATCCTTGCTACCCTGAGTCCCATGAACAAAGCCAGAAGTCTTTATGTTGTTCTGTTGCAGAGATATGTGATTTGTTACTCGGTTGCTAGGGTAACCCCATATGGTTGCTAGGCAGTTACCATAGTGATACTTATCAAGTCTTCTTGCCATCCTGATTGAAATAAATCAACCCAGAAGTCTCTACGATTTTCTGTTGCAGAGATATGTGATTTGTTACTCGGTTGCTAGGGTAACCCCATATGGTTGCTAGGCAGTTACCATAGTGATACTTATCACGTCTCCTTGCCATCCTGATTGAAATAAATCAACCCAGAAGTCTCTATGATTTTCTGGTGCAGAGATATGTGATTTGTTACTCGGTTGCTAGGGTAACCCCATCTTGTTGCTAGGCAGTTACCATAGTGATACTTATCAAGTCTCCTTGCCATCCTGATTGAAATAAATCAACCCAGAAGTCTCTATGATTTTCTGGTGCAGAGATATGTGATTTGTTACTCGGTTGCTAGGGTAACCCCATCTGGTTGCTAGGCAGTTACCATAGTGATACTTATCAATGTCCGTGCCCCACCACAGACATATGGGTATAAAGGAAAGCGGGGCAGCGAGTTTCAGTCAGATTTTTTCTTCGGAGCCGAACGGTTGTGCAACAGCAAGCTGAAGTTCACCACTGTTTCACTCACCTCTGTCAGCGAGAAGCACTGCTGTTGGATCTACGGCATGTTTCCAGCTGGTGTTCTCTCTCTCTACACGCTTTGCAGTCCACGCCCCTGGGCACTTCGACAGCGCTTTTCACTGTTAAAAGAGTGTTCTCATCCTAAAAGTGTTTAATTTCTCTACTAATTTAGTAGATTAATTTAGTTTTCCACTCCCAAATAGAGCAATACACAGCGGCGTTGAACGTCTTTTTCAAGATGCCCTTCCGCCCCTGTGTTTTTCCTGGATGTGGTCGATTTCTATCCAAGACCGTTGGCCAGACTCTGCCTTGTGTGCCTGGGCAGCGATCACACTGAGGCGGCGTTCGTGGATCGCTCATGTACTCATTGCAAGAACATGACCATGGCAGCGTTGAGGTTGCGGCTCTCCTTCCTCAAGGTGAATGCCACTTCAGCCGCCCCAGGAGCTCCTCTTCGTAGCTGTGTCCGGTACGTGCTTTGCGTATCTATTTGGACTGCACGCAGAGCTTTAGATGTTCTGAGCAGCTCTTTGTCTGCTTCGGCAGACGGCGGAAAGGGAACGCTGTTTCCAAACAGAGGTTAGCTCACTGGGTCGTTGATGCTATTTCCTTAGCCTATCAGACCCAGGCTGTGCCCACCAAGTTGCAGATTTGAGCACACACTACGAGAAGTGTGGCATCCTCATGGGCACTTGCCCATGGCACCTCCTTAGCAGACATCTGCAGAGCAGCGGGCTGGGCAACACCCAATAACTTTGCCAGATTTTACAATTTCAGGGTTGAGTCGGTCTCGTCCCGTGTTTTGTCAGGTCAGAGCCGGTAGAACTCGGTAATGCGGCACAACCGACCGGGTCTTCCGCTTGCACACAGCGCCCTTCACCAAGTTGATCTTGTACTTGGTGATGTCCTTGTACTTGGTGATGTCTCTCAGCACAGATACAGGATCATTGGCTGAAAACAATTTTTTCAGCTATTAGGAGTAGCTACTTTTAGCCTCTCTTATCTCCTTAGTCAGATTGTTTCTGGCCTGGTTGTACAATATTTTTTCAACACTTCTATAAGCATCCTCTTTGTCATGACAAAGCTGCCTGAGTTTTTCTGTAAACTATGGTTTATCATTATTGAATGATAAAAATGGCATTGTAGGGATGCACATATCCTCACAGAAACTGATATATGATGTCACAGTATATTTGAGCTTATCCAGGTCTGTGGCTGCAGCTACAAAAACACTCCAATCAGTGCATTAAAAGCTGGCTTGTAGTTCCAACTCTGCTTCATTGGTCCTTCTCTTTACAGTCCTTAGTACATACTTAGCTGCTTGTAGGTCAGGAGAAGATGAACCAAACAGTGATCAGAGAGTCCCAAAGCTACACATGGGACAAATTGATATGCACCCTTCACAGTGGTGTAGCAGTGGTCCAGTATATTTCTGTCTATAGGTGGGCATGATATTTTATTTTGCCAGTTCACGGATTAGGTTAGCTTTATTACAATCTCCCAGAATAATGATAAGAGTGTTATTGGTCCATGTCTTTAATGTGATTACATTTATATAAGTGTTCACACATGCTTGTGGCGGGATGTAAACACACCAAAATGAACAAGGAAAACTCCACCGGCGAGTTAAAAGGCTTACAGTTGATGAGTGCTTCTAAATCAGGACAGCACATCTTCTTCAATGCTGATACATCTATACACCAACTTTCGGTGTACCGATGGCAACATATGCAAAATCAATCTGGGTCCAATCTTCAAGCTCTATGTGGGTGCTACATTGGCTGAAATCTGGGTTGCAGTATGGCTCAGGTTTACATTCCAACCAAGCAAGAGCAAACCAGACTTGACTGATTTAGTCTTCACATAGTTGATTAGTTGAATCAGGTGTGCTCTTGTATCGTTGTAATGGAAACCAGCAGCCACACTGCCCCTCTGGAATAGACTAAAAATGTTCTTGTGTATTTATTGTATAATAAATAAAATACAAAAACATTTGTGGATCAGTATGCCCACCCTTGGTCTATGCTACAAACATTGACCAGAATAAAAGGCTTTGAACAATTTTCAAATTGTTGATAAATGCCTCCCTCAATCAGACATAATACAGTAATATGTTAATATGACACACAGCATTTTTTACACATGGTTACATTTAAAAATATTGTCCTATAATCCATTTTCAGGCAAATCTGAGTAGCAACACCACACAAATAAGTTAGCCATGGAAGAAACCATTACAGCACACAGTGAGAATGAAATATTTTTAAATTCCAATTTTATTTTACTACCCATCACATTATGTCATGTTTATGTCACAATTGCAGTAGTCCTGGTAGTCCTTTGCATAAGCGTTTACAACCATGAATGCAGCATTAACACTTTGAACTTGTTTTTTGTTGCATGGGATGTCTGATTACACCCATATAAGTCATATATATGTAGTCCATTCTATGACATTTCCAGAGACAATATTAAAAGAACAGCACCAGATGAAAAGGTATCTTTTCTACGTTATCTAAAAAATTATATTTAGGATACGATGACTATTTTTTAACCTATCTTTGAACCGGTCTTGAGTGTTTTGGAAACATTTGAATGCATTTGAATAGGAAATACATTGGGTACAGTTAGAAGCAGCAACTCCACCTATAATATTTTCAATACTGTTTACATCGCAGACAGCATTTGGTGCATTCCAGATGCCCCATGTCCTCCTCTGTCTCTTACATGAAATGTTATATTACTTATATATGTTAAAATACCATATAACAGATTTATAGCTTTACTCAGAATAAAACTTTACTTGGAATGGTTGGTTCTGATTTGAATTTGTAATGATATAATCTATTTATAATGCATCCTATTGATTATGTACTCAAAATATTCAACTCAGGAGACTTTAAACATTCTGTTTAAAATAAAGTTATGGAGATAATTAAATTCTTACATTTTTAATATTATTAAAATAATATAAAATATACTGAATATACGTGTTTCAAAGCATCACTTCATCCATTGATATGAGTCAACCATTCATAAAGAATTAATAAACATAAAATAAAATAATAATAAAAAAGTTTTTTGTTGACATTTTTTTTGCTGAAGACTATTTATTGCCATTTTTACAATTAGGTGGTTTCTCATATTCAGAATCTCCATCCATGGACAGACAGAATAGACATAAACAATAACACATAATAAAGTATTTTAATCCCTTTTTTTATTGCTAATGATTTATGAGTGCATTTAGAGTAATATCCCAATATTAAAATATGTGTGTGCGTTTGGAACAGAAAACATTTGATTACATTGGCACACACAAAATCACAGGTGTGGGCCATTCTTCAATTTCCAGGATGACTTGACTGAAGAGTCACAGTATTAAAAACCTAAGTTATAATACGTTTATTTACTTGCCATACACGCAAGTCTTTAAACTTTTTTTTTCACATTCCATTGCCAGCTCGTTTGATAAGATGTATTTCATCATTCTTCTTGTTGCATCATACCACCAATCCATCTAGCTTCTCCAGCAGGGCATTTGACATCTTACCATGAACCCGCTGGTTCTCCTTCACTTTTTCTAAAATTGTTAAATGTTTAGAGAACAAGGTTTTACAAGTGGGGCTGGCAACACTCTGGACAGTAGGGCTGGCGTCATTTTGTGCAGTGGGGCTAGCGACTCGTTGGGCAGTGAGGCTAGCGACTCATAGGGGAGTTGGGCTAGCAACTCGTTGGGCATTGGGGCTAGTGACTGATTGGGCAGTGGGGCTAGTGACGCATTGGGCAGTGGGGCTAGTGACTCATTGGGCAGTGGGGCTAGCGACTCGTTGGGCAGTGGAGCTGGCAACTTAGGCAGTGGGGCTGGCAACTTGTTGGGTAGTGTGGCTGGCGGCTCACTGGACAGTGGGGCTGGTGAACCTGCTCATCATTTTCTTTCCTGCTGGCCCAAGGAGTTGGTCTGGGGGAGTGGGTGGAAGTTCCTCCTCCTAATCAGAATGCTCACTTGATTCCAGTTGACTTCTCACTTGATTCTGGAGGAGTTTTGCACTTGGCCAAGAGAGTTTAACATAAACATATAAGGCAAACCATACCTACTGCTTCCATAGTATTTTAGAGGGCATGATCTTTAACCTACATTGCCCCACAAACACCTACTTTCTTTATCTTGAGCCATTTTCAGTGTCAATCAGATGAATACTCAGCTCGATGTAGCTTTACCCTGGCATCTGCATAAGTGGCTGTAAAATACTGTTACGTTCCAGAACGTATCTTGGGTTGTAATATGTTGGGTGTGTAAATGTTTGTCTGTCTCTCTGTTCTGCTCCTGTAGGATAAGTAGTGGCACCTGTTCCAAATCAACTTGATTGGCACCTGTGGCTGTGTGCTTTGAATAAAAGCTCTCTGGTTTGGAGTTACTGGAGAGACATTTCATGACAATCTCTCTCTTGCCGAGTCCCTTTTCTCTTCTCCCAGATGTTCGTTGATTTGTTTCTTGTGTTACATGCTGTGTAAGGTATTGTACTGTGGTATAAATGGGTTGTAAAAGAGCTGTGTTAAACTGAGTGCAGGCGAACAGTAGCTATTTCTCCTGAGTGCAGGGCTTGTTGATAAATCTTGTTTCAATCTTTTTGAGTTATTTTAGGAAGCTGTAGTGAGGTGGGCGCCAGTTATTTTGCATATCTTTTTCTCCTGTTTATTATTTAGAGAAGTTTTCTGTTTACAAAATAAATCTTGATGATACAAATAACTTGTGTTCTATGCCACTGGGATGGGAAAACAGGGGCTCAGCAACGTTAGCAAGTAACGTATCTAATTTATTACATTTAATTTCCTTAATTTAATTTTAAACTGTTCCTCCTCTACCCTAGACAGGTCAGGCGATTAATCGGCCGATTTTGTTTTGCATTTTTTAACATAATCGGCATCGGCCAATATCCAAGTATATCAAGCCGATTATTAGGCAGGCGCATCTGTGGGCAGCCTAGTGTTGTTGTGGAACACGTGTTCGACGCACGCTGCCCCTAGAGTCATTTTCCAGCAGAGTGAGCAGACCTCATCCAGTGCCTAAGGAAGGAGAAAAGCGGTAAGGATTAAATTCTTATAACTCCTTTATATTTAATTAAATTTTTTTGATATGTTACTGCCAACTTCAACGACAAACGCGATAGTTGACATGACGTTCGGCTACTTTGGATATTGATAAGCGTAGTTGAAGTTGCATTATCACAGCAGAAGGGTTGCTATCATGTCACAATAAGTAAGCAAGAATTTTGCAATTACAGACAGTGAATCTGAGACTTTTATTTGTTCTGTTTGTGTGTCTTATATTTGAGTGGTTGTCACTCAATGCAGAGAAATAAGTAATAAAAAACATACCAGCACTATAGGCTATTGAAGGACTGGCTTTGGTAAGCTTGGGCGTTATCTGTTCTGCTGTCGGTACTGGAGAAATTAAGAAAATACATTTATTATTGCTATAAAGAGAAAGTTATTTTATCTCAGCCAGCCATTTCTATGTATAATAATATGAAACCATTTGTCTGTGATGCGAGAGAGAGAGAGAGAGAGAGAGAGAGAGATCTCAGCTCACTGCGGTGCCACAGCGAGCACAACAACAGCCCTGTTTAATGAGTGACGACGGAGGACAAAACTAAACATTCAAACGTAGCCTGGTTTAGATCTGTGATATTAGTCTGATTTTATTTTAGATTTCATCTTCAAAAGAATATTTATACATAAGCCGCATTCTGTCTTGCACAACTTCCTTCCCTTCACAGCGGTGCACTGACATTTCTCCCTAAAACTCAAACTTAACGTCAGAATCAGCACGATCGCTGATTGTTGTAAAATACAGTCTAGCTACTGTTGCTAAATTGCAGGGCGCATTTAATAATAAAAAGAGCGCAAGAGATTCCGTTCCCAAAGCGGTCGTGCGCTCAAACACACCGCAAAGAGACAAGCAAAGTATAAAGCGACCGGCTTGGAGATTCACTTAAACACAGTTTATGTCTTAAATGGATGTAGTTATGGATATAGTTGGGAGAAAATATGCTGCATCAGGAGTCTATTAGACTTCGGTCTTAAAGGGAAGCGGTCTATTAAACATGCTGACAATTGAGCCATTACTGCGAATCAAACAACAAAAGGCAAAGAGAAAATCACTTACAGCTCTTGAATGAATAACTTCTGCATTAATAAGCATTAATCTATCTATGATAAACTATGCAGTGTTATTGTACAATTGATTACTTTATTAGATTACTTTTTAGACCACACCTGAACAGTAATGTTAGTAGACCTTCCTGAAATTAAATCACTGTGCCTATATAATGTTTATCTTTGTGTAATTGTTTATCTTTTGTTTATCTATTGTTTATCTTTGTTTAATATATATAACAAAAGAACCGTTAAGAATACCGTTAAAGTACGGATCGATAAGCAGTATCGGTAAGATAGTAATACCATTAAAACCTTAACGATACCCATCCCTAGTTATGCCTGGGCTTCTCTTGGATGCTCTGAAAATGGACTTTAGAATAACATAAACATCGCTTCGCTGCACGTGACTCTAGTCAGCAGCTAACTTTAGTATACCGTTAGCTAGTAGCTGGATTAAACACGGTTAAAATGCTGGCCAAACAGTGTAAAGTGTGACTGTATTTCACTGTAGACTAGAGGGTCCAACAGTGCAGCTGCCGTTGTCTGAACTGAAGAACAACAGGCGGTGCGTCGTGGTGCATTTAAAGTTATTGTAAAATACCATTATCCCATCTGGTGGTTGTTTTTTTCGTTCAACAGCAATTTAGTAGTGAAATACGTTATTGTTATAAGTTATAGTTATTACTATATTATTAAATCATTCAATTTTGACAATATGGCCTAAAGTTTTTTTTTTTTTCTTTTTTGCGATAATTAGGTTATGTCCATTTGGCTTTGTCTGTCAACAAACAAACTAAAAATACATGTTTCAGGACAGTTTTTGGGAAGAGGGTAGAAACGTTTTTAGCCTTGTATTACTTACAATGCACTGAATTATTAGTTGAATTATTAATTTTTTTTTTGATTTTATATCTATACATATCTATGAAATGACTTGAAGATGATGTCAAGATACTATACAATACTAACATAACCTTGTATTTTTCCCCTTTTTTAGTCATTACAGTCTGATGGCTGAAAAGAAAACCAGCCCCTTATGGCAGCGTTCCAGCAGAGGATGCTGGAGCTGAAGCGTACTCTGAACATATATGCAGGAGAACATGGAAAGTGTACAACCCCAACTGCAGACCAGTGGGCCCTCATCTCAAATTTGATCGAGACACTGGGCCCCACTGAGGAAGTCACTTTTAAGGCGAGTAAGGCAAAGGCGTCCATCTCCTGCGTCATTCCCAGAATTGCTGTGCTGAAGATGGTACTTCAGGCAGAGGGTCCCACTACGAGTGGTATCAAAACACTCAGGGAAACCATGTTTCAAAGTTTGGAGAGGAGATTTTCAAAGATAGAGGTGAACAGATGTTTGGTGTTGGTAATGCTGCTGGATCCTCGCTATAAGGGTCAGATCTTTGCAGTGGAGACACTGAATAAGGTCAAAGAATGGGTGAAAGAAGAGAACACCATCGTGTCTGAACCGTGCAAAACAGCCACCACTGGAGTCCAAGAATCAGATCCGAAACGGAGAAGGGTGGAGGAAGAGGAAGAACAACCCGGTCCCTCTGGTCTTCTTGAACAGATGTACGCAAACATTTTGGGGGCACATGGTGGAACTGCTGAAGAAAATGATGAGCAACACATCACTGAGCAGCTGGATCAGTACCTCCGAGAGCCACTGATTGACAGACAGACTGGTCTGCCACTAGAATGGTGGAAACAGAATGCATCCCGCCTATTCCTTCTTGCACCACTTGCAAGAAAATTCCTCTGTCCTCCGCCATCATCTGTTCCCAGCGAGAGAATATTCAGTGAGATTGGGATTATCTATGAAAAGAAGAGGAGCAGGCTCACGGGGAACATGCAGAGCAGTTGTGTTTCCTGCACTACAACCTGCAGCTCTTAAACTGGGAGTATTAGCCTAAGAGATTTCAGTGGAGAATGGGTGGGCTGAAGAAGACTCTGGGTCTGGAAGTTGGATTAAAACTAAATATAATATTATGCACATTCCTTTTTTATATTGTTGTTTACAAATCTTCCTTCCCCAGAAACAAGGAGATAGCGCTGCTAAGTCAATTGCACTAAAGCAGAATATCTAATGCTGCACTAAAAACTTTGTATTCACTTAGTAACTTCAAGACTGTTTTATTGTGATTTAAGATTTATTGTGTTCACTTGTTACTTACTGTATACGTTTTTATTCAAACCTAAAACAAAGAAATCTTGCTGGTTGCTACTGTGTGTCAGCACTACTATTGTTAAAATTTTTAATTTATTTTATTGTTCTCAGAAGTTTTATAAATGCTGCTAAGTGCACTAAACTTTATTTTTTCAATGAAAAGTTTATTTGACAGTTTATTTTCTTCTGCACTGCATTTCCGAGCATTTTCCCTGGTTTCATGTCTCTTGGTTTTCTGGATTTTTTGCCTGTTCCGTGGATTACTCTTTTGCCTCTGACCCCTGCCTGTTTTGTTTGTTTGTTTTGACGGCCTACCTGTTTTTTGACCTATTGCCTGTATATTGGATTACATGTCTGGATTGCCCCTTAAAGCTGCATTTCGATCTCAACCTTTGTGTCTCAGAGCAGTTCAGTAACACCTGCTTCGTTTATTTAATATATTTGTTATACATAATTTATACAATATGTTTTTAATTTATACATTTTTAATTTAAGTGTACAAGTGCAGATTGGTCAAGTGTTCAATAAATGTTTTTGTTGAGAAATTTTGTCTATCTGAATTAATTATTTGTGTTACATTTTATCTTTCAAATGAAAGGTTCAAATAAGAGGTTAAAGACAAGCAAATATCGGCCAAAATAAATCGGCAGCATTGATCGGCCATCGGCCGACCTGGATTTCAAAAGATCAGCATCGGCCTGAAAAAACCCATATCGGTCGACCTCTAGACGTAACAATACAATGACACGTAATAACAGAAGTGAGGCAGATTTGAAAATAGAACTAGATTTGCACAAGTGTTGACTACCATGAAACCTGCATTTAATGCAGAATACATGCACATACCTATAAAGCAGAGTTGTTAAATCTTATCTGCAAAGGGCTGGTGTGGTTGCAGGTTTACTTTCCAACCAAGCAAGAGTACATCTGATATGACTAATCAACTGTGTGAAGACAGATCAATTGAATGGGTGCTTCTCAAATGGAAGGCTGTATCCTAAAAAGGTTGCATATCTCGGCTGCGACATCATCAAGTGCCATCAAAGGCCGCCTCAAATTGAACGATCCTTCGTGGCCTTCATTCTGTGTATTTTGAAGGATGCATAGTGTTTCCTTCATGTCCTCCAATCACCCACAATCCTTTGTACACATTCACAAAAAAATGCAGGATATGAGTCGGCACTGAGCTGGCCCGAGTTTATTATGAAATGTAAGACCAAAAATGTTTTCAGAGATGAAGGCATTCACATTTCCTTTTGTTTTGATGTAAATGAATCGCATAATGCTAAACTGCCCATGTTATAAACCATTGGGAGACCACAGATGGTTGTCATATGTTCCCCGTCTGTCACTCTCTCGACGTTGTGTCGGAGAAGCGACACTAGGGGTCTCTCTTGAGCGCCGAATATGCCTCTGATCTATGAAAAAAGGCCAATGAGAAGTTGGCAGATAGTATTTGCATTCCCCGCCCCCCGTCTGTTCACCGAGGGCGTCCTCCTGCGGCTTAAAAAAAAAAAAAAAAACGTGCTGCTCCGCCTCAACTCTCAGCCCCAGTGTCGAGCACCACACAGGAAGCACATGCCCCCCGTCTCACGGACCCCTTCGAGGACCCGGAAGGCTCACAAGCATTCCGGAGATGGACGACCCAGAGATCAAGACGTTTGCTCCGGAGTTGGTAAACAGACCACTCTGTCCCCCGGTGGAGGGCCGGGAAGAGAACCTTCAGTTAAAGGTATTTTTTTGCAAGTTTTTCACTAATAGAGCAATTTCCTCTTTCAGGGTCACTTGACCCGCAAATGCAGTTCTCACAGCATTCTGCCGCCACATCTCAACAGTCCCGGCATGCTCAGCCCCATGACTGTTCCCCGACCGGCCAGTTCTGATGAGACCAGAGGATGCCGATACAGGACCTCCTCCTTAGTCACTAAACCGCCCCCTGATGTGTGTGCGGAGCAAAGTAAGTGCTTCGAGTCCTTTCTCAGCACTAGAGCCTCGGAGCGCATCCTCGCCTCCCGGCCGCCGTACTACCTGCTCCACCCCGCTGCGAAGCCCCGTCGGGTACGTCAAAAGTTATCGTCCCCTTAGTGCCCCCAGCACGGAGTTTGGATGCGTGTCTTTCACTTCCCAATCTGTCACGCTGGCTGGCCAGGAACATCCGACTCAGTTCTGCAAGTCAGTTTGCCAGGCTTCCACCCCCTACGTGGGCGTCCGCTTTACCGCAGTACACGGCAAATACACCAAATCCATGCGTGTGGAAATCATCTCTTACTGATAGAGCCTGTCCCTCCAACCGAGATGAAGAAGGGTCCCTACAGCCCTTACTTCATCGTACCCAAGGAAGCGCGGTGGCTTACGACCGATCTTGAACTTATGAGTTTTTCAACCAGGCTTTGCACAAAATCCTGTTCAAAAATGCTCACGCAAGAACACATTTAAACTTGCGTTCGGCATCTAGATTGGTTCACAGCGATAGACTTGAAGGACGCGTACTTCCATGTCTCAATTCTACCTCGACACCGACCCTTCCCACGGCTCGCGTTCGACGGCCAGGCGTATCAGTACGAAGTCCTCCCCTTCGGCATTTCTCTGTCCCCTCGCATCTTCATATCGCTCACAGAGACCAGGTGCTCAGGCACCTCATCCGCTTGGGGCTTCAGGTCAACTGGGAAAAGAGCAAGCTCACCCTGGTTCAGAGCATCTCTTTTCTCAGCATGGAGTTAGACTCAGTCTCACTGTCAGCCCGCCTCGCCAACGAGAGCGTGCAGTTGGTGCTGAAATGCCTTACTGCCTTCAGGCCAGGCAGGGCGGTCCCTTTAAAACCTTTCCAAGCTCCTGGGGCGTATGACATCCTCCGCGGCGACAAACTCACATGAAAACTCAAATTACATGAAATCATTCGGGAAACATGAAACCGAATCCAGAGGGCCATACTTTTCAGCATCATCTGCTAAATGTTAAATATTGTGATCATTGACATAACTTTTGTCCCATATATCTTGGCAAAGTTGGTAACAAACCATCTTAACAATTTTTGGGCACAACCACAGTACTCTCTACACATAGGAGACAAAAGTATTCTCAGAGCAGATGACAAAACAAGGACGTTTATGTATTGTTGACGGGAAAATCTTAGGAAAAGCACAACTGGCTCTGTAGATAATAAAAACTGCCTGAATTCTGTAGCCTTTAGCCATTGGCTATACTCGGTCAAAGACTGTGGCTTTCTGGAGAAGCTCCGTGGTAAGCTTTGTCTACACAGTTTCAAGTGATCAGAGATGATGTATAAAACAGAAGATAAAACCCGACATTGCAATGGTCCCTTAAACCAAAGAGCAATCAATTTATGGACAGTGCCCAAGCAAACTAAACACATATAGTCCAAAGGAAAAGCAGAAACCATACCAGTGCCTAGCCCCTGGAGAGGTGATTTAAAGTGATGATTGTCTTTATCAGACATTTGTTCAAACAGAGTATCTGTAGACACGATGACCTTTGATACATTTAAAAAAAGCTCTTGCTGGAGTGACACAGATGAAATCATCTAGTATTTTCCATAAAAAGTGACTTTTAAATCGTCTATAAAATCATACATGTAGTCATTTACTGATTCAGGTTTGCAGGGACCTGGATATACACCTATGATAAACACATTTTCATTTGGTAGTTCAACCATTGAACCTAATATAGGCCACAGCTGCATATTAGAGCTCCTAGAGAGAGTCAAGCAATCAACATTCATGCAACCAGTCAATGTATCTGTTGTCAGTTCATGCTCATTTGTCAATTTCAATTCTAAAATTGCAAGTCCAAATGGTAGTAGCTTCCCTGTCCCATCTCTTTCACCTCCCAATCTTTTAATCTTTTGGTAAGTCCAGGCCTAGCTCCAAAAGTATACCTAATAGCTCGGACAGTGCAGAATGAGGCATATTTCGGTTAGCTGCCCATTCAGCCAGTTTCATCTTAGCATCAGAATGGGGTTTCCCTTCAGCAAAATCACAGCTAAAATATTCATCAGGATCTCAAGCCATGTACAAGTCATCAACAGAATAAATGTAAAAATCCAGATTTACAGCTTCAACAGCATTGTCCTCCACATCTTCCTCAATATTTTGCACTTCCTGGTCCACAGCCTGATCTGCCTGTTCCACAGCCTCCGTGGCAAGGCTCAATAAATGCTACTGCACTCTGACTTTGATTCTCTTCCTCCTTGTCCATGAATTGCCATGAAGGTAATTAATTTCACTAAAATAAACAGAGACCAGGTGCAGAAATAGTCATGTATACAGTCACTCCAAAACTGGAACGGCAAGGCCAATTTATTTGTTTGCACTATACACCAATGACATTTTGCTTTGAGATCAAGAGATGCATATGAGAAGAGAGTTCAGAATTTCAGCTTTTATTTCCTTGTATTTACATGTATATGTGTAAACTGCATAGCTCATGGCACTTTTTGTATCAGACAAGCACATTTGTAGGTGAGCAAAAATATTGGAACATGTGACAGGTGTTTCTCATTACCCATGTGAGTCCTGTTAGATTGATTGCTTAAACAATAAATAGCTCTGAATGTCTACTCTTGGATTTAGCCTTCAGTTTCACCTGTGAAGATTACATTTGTTGTTAAAAAGCATAAGCCAGCACAGGGGCAATACCAGTCAGTGGACATTTGGGGCTTAGCCCAAACCTCTTTGAATATGGGGTCATACTTTGATGAATTATCACAATATAATACACTTTATAATACAAATCTGAATACATCTAAGTATTCCACTGGAGGAAATAAGAAAGAAACCACTCGTGTACTTAGCAACAGACATCGAATGGGTCGGCCAAGGAAAACAACAAGAGCTGATGACAGAAACATTGTGATAGCTGTGAAGAAAACCCCAAAACAACAGTCAGTGACATCTCCAACAACCCCCAGAGGGCAGGGGTGAAGGTATCACAATCCACTGTTCGAATAAGACTTCAAGAGCAGAAATATAGAGACCATGCCACAAGATGCAAACCACTCATCAGCAATAAGAACTGAAAAGCCAGATTGGAATTTGCAAAAAGTACAGAGATGAGTTTTATGGACATATGAGACCAAAAATAATATTAAAATAAAATTAAGCTCATCTGTGAACCATGATGGAGGTAGTGTCATGGCTTTGTCATGAATGGCTGCTTCTGGAACATGCTCCATTATCTGTATTGATGATGTAACTCATGATGGTAGCTGCAGAATGAATTCAGAAGTTTTCCTGAACATTTTGTCTACAGAGAAATGCATCCAAATTAATTGAGAGGAACTTAAACATGCAGCAAGACAATATTCCACAACACACTGCCAACTCAATAAAGGAATTCATCAGGAAGAAACAGTGGAATGTTTTAATCTGGCTATGTCAATCACCAGAATGGTTCACCCAAAAATAAACATTTTCTGATCATTTCCATCCAAGATATAGATGAGTTTCTTTCTTCATAAGAACACAAACAAAGTTGTAGAAGGAACTCTGAACTTGTAAATCCAAACAGAAGATAAATGCTGCATCAAAATAATTAAAGACATTTTTAGCAATAATCCACCACTTCTGGTAAAAACATGAGTGATCTTGCACCTGTTTTTAACAATTACTCATTATCACTGATGCAGACAATTTTGCATCAGTTATGATGATTCTATATCATATTTTACACATATTACTGGGTGCATCCATTTTTCGAACACACAAATATTGACAATTTGTATAATTTATTATTATTATCAATAATGGCTCAAGGAGGGTGGCGGCCTAGTGCCCTCTATTGGCCAGCCGCCCCCAATATAAACATTAATACAATATTATCATTAAGATGAATTCCATTTCAAAGCCATGCAAAGAGCTGAGCCCAGAAAAGAACAAGGTCCTTGCCGAACCGTTCCCAAAACAGCTGAACCGACTGGGGGTGAAGCCTCCACTCTCCACGGGGCCAAAGTTGTCATGACAACTGATTGCGTCCGCCATCCCATTGAGGTTGCCGGGGATGTGAGTGGCACGCAGCGACCTGAGTCGCGACTGGCTCCAAAGGAGGAGACGACGGGCGAGTCACGACAAGTGTCGGGAGCATACGCGCCTTGGTGATTTATGTATGCTAACGCGGTGGTGCTGTCTGACCTGACTAGGACATGTTTGTCTTGAACTAATGGGAGAAACTTCTGCGGGGCAAAAATACAGTCAGCAACTCTAGGCAATTGATGTGCCAGCGCAGCGGGGCCCCTTTCCAATGGCCCACGGCTACACGGCGCCCCGACCCGATCTGGAGGTGTCGGTCATGACCAGGACGAGTCGGGACACCTGCTGCAGGGGTAATCCTGCCCGTTGGAATGTATGGCAGCAGGCAGGGGTGATTGTTACCCGGTGCGTGCCATGGTGCCATGTTCATCTCGGGACTCGAGTCTGAAGCCAGTGCTGAAGCATATGCATCAACCCCAGTGGCACAACTGCCGCAGAGGATGCCATATGCCCCAGGAGCCTATGGAAAAGTATTAAAGGGACCGCTGCGCCTGGCCTGAAGGTGGTGAGGTAGTACAGCAAATGACTGCGCGACGCTCGTTGGTGAGATGTGCTAACATCGAGTTTGCTCTTTTTTCGGTTGACCTGAAGCCCCAAGCGGCTGAGTGCCTGAGCACCTGGTCTCTGTGAGTGCATAGTAACTCTCAGGAGTTGGCCAGTATGAGCCAGTCGTCGAGGTAATTGAGTATGCGAATGCCGGCTTCTCGGAGCGGGGCAAGTGCTGCCTCTGCAACTTTCATGAAGACGTGAGGGGACAGAGACGTGCCGAAGGGGAGGAATTTGTACTGATACGCCTGGCCGTCAAATGCAAACCGTAAGAAGGGTCGGTGTCGAGGCAGAATTGAGACTTGAAAGTACACGTCCTTCAGGTCTACCGCTATCAACCAATCTAGATGCCGGACGTAAGTTAGGATGTGTTTTTGCGTGAGCATTTTGAACGGGAGTTTGTACAAGGCCCGGTTAAAAACTTCGCAAGTCCAAGATCGGTCGTAAGCCGCCGCTTTCTTGGATACGATGAAGTTAGGGCTGCAGAAACCCTTCTTCATCTCGGTTTGAGGGACAGGCTCTATCGCGATATTTGATTAGAAGAGTAGCGATTTCCGTGCGCAGGGATTTGGCATGTTCGGCGTGTACTGCGGTGAAGCAGACGCCTGTGAAGGGGGATGGGGCCTGGCAAATTAAATTGCGTAAAAAATCACTTGCGCTGTCGAGCGCCTAGGGGCAAACTGCACTGCCGTGCAGAGAAGGAGAAAGCTGCTGTAATGCACAGTCGAATCCAACAGGCAAGTGTCAGATGAAAACAAAAACAGGTGTATAACTTGCAGCTGACCGCAACGCCACCATCGGCTTCGAAGAAGATTTCTGAATGAACTCGACGTATTTGCCCGCTTTTATACCAGTATGTCCGGGCAAGGATATGCAAATACTGTCTGCCTAACTCCCATTGGCCTTTTTTCATAGATCAGAGTTATATTCTGCGCTCAAGAGAGACTCCTAGTGTCGCTTCTTCGACACAACGTCGAAGCGAGCGACAGACGGGAACTTAAATATATTATATGTGTAGGACGGTTTATTAAAATAACTTTACATCACAGATAATCAAATTGGCAGATATACTCGCCACGGTTGAAACTCGCTTGCTGCACTCCTGGCCTTGTGATGAAAACTGATCTGTATATGGTTAAATGACAACAAAGTTCAAACGTGACTACAGTGGCTGATTATGACTTCATAAACACTTATTTTCACTCTATTTCTCACACACTGCTATGTTCTGATATGGATCATTTGGAAAATGACACATTTGAATGCTTGTATTACAGATTTACTCTACATTTACACACTTATTTCAAAGTGTGATAAACTTGAGCTATAGCTGATACCTGTGTGATGAAATTGTTAAAGAAGCAACAAGAAACAGGTGCACCCATTTGCGCAATTCCAAACATGTGATTCCGCTGAAAGAAATTATACAAATCTAAAAACCTGACACAATATCACAGATGAACAGGCGATGACAGCGTTTCTTGGCGTCCCTGGGTGGGCCGGCAGTGAGGTCAAAGGGATCGAAAGCTCACCGACAGGACGGCTTGCATAAGTTACACAAGACCACTGGCGCCACAAAATCGAGGTAAGCGTTTTGCTTAAGGTGTTCTTGTGTGATCTGTGATAGCACGTCCCAGTAAGTGACTTCCTGAGACTTTTGCGGTCCGGACATAGAATAATTTGGATTAATTGGCTGAAATAGAGGCGAGTTCCAGATTTCAAAAATTGGGGGGTGGGAGTGTGTTAAGTTTATTTAAAAGAAGGTAGAAAAAGCCTGGGAGTGAGTCGAGAAGCTGACGGCGCGTGAAAATTCCCCGGTTAGGTGCATTTATTCAAGGTTTTGCCAGAAGAGTGGCTGAAAATCCTGTACAGGTGAAAATCCTAACACGGGTGGAGAAGTGAAAATTGCAGTAAAATTCCTCCAGGTGTTAGATTAAGTTATTTATTGCAGTGGTTGACAGAACCCGGACTGTGTAGAAAACAGGGAAATGTTGAACTATGTGCATGTTTGAGCTTGCGGTACTAAACGCGCTGTTTTTGTGTTTATTCAAATGCATGATTGCAGTGTGATGATGTATTGTGTGCAAAGGCAGAATAATACAGAGAATCAGGTGCAATGAGGAGATGCTAAATGAGAGCAAAAGTGGAAAATGAATTGAAACAGTGAATTGAATAAAACAATTGTTGAAAAAGTATAAATGGCACCTGCTTCTCTGATATCTCCCTGCCTTGCTCTCACTCACTGGTCAGCTGAACGGACAGCTCTGTGAGTGAGGGAAAGGGGAGATTCAGAGGAGAAAAAAATTAATAATTGGGAAAAAGATAAAGAAAAGGCAAAATGTTTTCCATTTCTGTGAACAAGACTAGAGAGAAATGCAGAGATAAGCGAGTTTTGGAAAGTTTGGAGAGAGAATTGGAAAGAGCGCTGATAGAGTCAAAGGGAATCAGCGATCATTTTTGGAAAGAATCAGAGTACATAGATTACAGAAGAGAAAATTAACTGTAAAAAGAAGTAGTTAATGAGAACCTTAACTGAAGTGGTGAATTTAGGAGAAATAGAACAGGAGTGGCCATTTGTTAACTGGTTGGATGTTGCGGTTAGGAACATAGATCCTAAATCATTTGTGGATCACATCTACACTCTGTAAAACAGGCCATAGAGATGAGATAGATATATACAGGGGACATTTGAAAGTGTCAGTCAAGGAGGCGAATATTCCTTACTTGAAATCTGAAGTGGCACATTATTGGGAAACATTGGAAGAACCATGCTTGGGAGTAATTGTTTTAAGAGGGAAGACTTGGATAGGGAAACATAGATATGCATGGTATAAAGCAGAATGCAAAACTTAAGTGTGTATTGCTAATAAAGACATGGATAATGTGGAGAACATGCAGTTCTCATGTGAAAACAATGTATTGCTCATGTTGAAATAAATATGTAATTAAAAATGAAAGCATAATGCATGATAAATCAAATAGTTAGAAAAATGAATGCATTAGTTTAGACTTTGTACCCAAGCTGTATGTATAATTAGTAAGTGAGGTATAACCATGTTTTAAGAAAAGTTTTGTAATTCACAAAATAAGATTATACTAACAAACATAAAGCATGAATAAACAAATAGTTGGTTTTGAGAAGAAATAAAGTGAAACCATATAAGCAATATAAGAAGGAACATAAGCAAATAATAAAATAAAAGAATAAGAGAAAATATAAGTTAAGAAAATAAAGAGGATAACAAAAAGAGTAAAAAGAAAGAAATAAAAGATAATAAATAAATATAAGGGGAAGAGATAAGAAATAAAAATAAGTATAATAAATATATAAATAAGTATAAGTAGTAATAAATATTTAGTTTATTTAGTTGGATGTTATCCAGAAGTATAGTTGATAAGACTCGGATAAATGAGCACAGTTGTTGATTTTTTCATTCTCTCTCTCTTACAGTACGCTGGAGACTGAGTGCTGGGAAAGAGAGAAGGGAGGGGCTGCTAGAGTGAGAATAGGGAGCTGTAAAGGGAGGGCTTTGAGCACACACACAAGAAAAATAGAACAAGACTTTTTTCCTGTCTCAGTTTTCCTCCTGGAACAGGAATCATAATGTGGAAGTAAACTATTACTAAATTTGAGAGGAGACTAACTGAGAGAAGAAAAGAAATAGAATTAAAAAGATTAATAATAGAAACACAGGGAATTAGTGATCATTTCTGGAGTTATGAACAAATTAAATACAGTCCAACATTTTAAGGTGATTTTTAATAGAGAAAGGAGAATTAGCACCAATGTAGAAATTGTCTTGAACAGAGACCCAAAATGGGTGTGACAGCTGCGGGTGGAAGTACATGAGTTTTAATATAAGAAGTAGTAACAGATATAGCAATCAACCACTGTAAATAATGAGTGTTTTTTTATGGAAATAAAAGTGAGAGAGGGATAAAAAGAGGAGAGCAAAAGGAGGGGCAGAAGTAATAGGTTTGTTTTAGTATAATATTTTTTGAGAGCTCTGTGTTTATAAAGGCCTTGTGTTTGTAAAAAGTGTGAAAGGTTCTGTGTTTGTGAGAGAATCTGTGTTTTAAAGTATGGGTGGTATGACTGAAGTGTGATTGCGTATGGAAGTGTATATGAGCCCTATAAATATCCATCCAGATAGAGAGGTTGATCCTTTGCTGCGTAGCTAATGAGTAGTATGTATGCAATTTGCATAAAAGAAAATCTATTTGGGCTATTTTCATTCATATAAGAGGCAGAAGAGATCTGATGATTAAAAAACAAAGAGGGCACTTAATAAATATTCTGGTTGTAGAATTAAAACCAATGATAAAAAAAATATATATACATATGTCTGTGTATATGTGTATATGTGTGTGTGTGTATGTAAGGATAAATATAATACAGTATAAACAAACAAATAGCTGTAAAACAAATATATGCATGAAATCAAAGAGTTAACTTTTAGCGGACTGGACAATGTTTATTATTAGGCTGTTCTTTTCATGCCATGAATGAAGCCTGATGTAAGATTAAATAAACTGAGAGGGAGCAGCTGTTGAATGGACATGTGTCAGATCATAACTCCTTTTATATCAAAGTGACGAGTAAAGAATATTTAGATTATAAAAAAGTGATCACTTTAAAGCGATTGAATTGCATTTGGGAAATCACATTATCTGGACAAACAATAAAGCTTTGAGTGTATTGCATTAAACTAAAGTCAAATAATAATTGGATTTTAAACAAAGGTTGTATTTAAGATAAGTGTTGTTATATTAAAGCAAATGGCAAAAGAGAGCAAATGATATGATAAAATAACTAAAAATAAAATTATATTTTGTAACTTGTGAAGTTAAACCTTAAATGTGAAAACTTCACATTCATGTGTCCATTTTATGTTCTGTCTGGTCCAGTTTATGAGAGAATAATATTTTAACATTATTAAATTAAACACTAGAAAGTTGTTTTTGATTTTTCTATGATTTTAAAAATGTCTGGAGAACAATTTAAATGTGAGTGCGGCGTTATCGGTGTAAACTTGATCAACCAACAAAAGATAGGCAGAGATTTGTTATTTTTGTTAGGGACTGTCTGATGAGGGCATTGAGGATGACTTTGAGGGGAAACAGGCCTCTCTTGATGTCTTCAGACAAACAGAAAGGGGCCCCGACTTTAGAAAAACATAGATAGCAAATACATAGATATTTTATTTTTATTTTATTTATTTTTGTTTGGTATACACAGAATAGGTCTTGGTTGATCATGGGTACACTGAGAAGCTGCATTTGAGACTAAAATTAAAGGAAAATAAATTTAAGAATGATTTGGATCATTTAAACATTGGTCTTTGGGGCAGGTGAAGCCCATGGAGAAAGGTTAAGATTAAACTGAACATCATAACTTCCTCATATATGAATATTAATAACTTCATATTCATGTGTCTATTCTGTTTCTTTTGTCATCATTGTGTGTATGTTGTTTCACTAACTCATTCTGGAACTAGTCTCTCACCATTGCAGATGGCTGAGAAAGATGATTGTATAGAAGTTACTAATGCTGCAGGAGGAAATCCGGACACAAAGAAGACTGAAAATGATGTGATTGATCTGATTGATCTTCCTGCGCTCATTACTGCTGGTAATCATTATTGATTTGCCATTTATAATATGGATTAAAATTTCTCTGGAAAAGTTGATTTCAGTCTTATACGATCACTTTATGACTTTCCAGAATGCCATCAATGGGGTTCAATGCCCATGTCTAAATTGTTCTGAGGGTCTAAATTTAAATCCAGCAGCTAACCACTGATTTATTGATTTGAAGAGTAAATATTATAAAAGTATGGCAAAGTTATAGAGTTACCTATTGGATTGGTTACTCCCCCAAATTTTCCAGAGAGTACCCTCATAATAAAGAAAAAAAAAAAAAAAAAGGAGCTTAGTGTGTGCTATAAAGTGCTGATTGAGTGTCTATTTCTATTACTACTATTTTAGTTTGCCATAGTTAATACATGAAAGTGTAATTTTAGAGGTATAATAATGATAACTGTTAAATGATGATGAAACATTTGGATAAAAAATAATAATTTAAGAGTCATGAGAAATTTAAAGGACGTAGTGTATTTTATTGAGCAGTTATTTCAAAACACAAGAAAAGAGATATGTTTTTAGATATGTTTGTCTTTAAGACTAAATTATGTTTAATCTTTTACTTTTCTGTTAGTTTAAAAACTTGATTTATATTATTTTATTAGATAGAATGGAAGTTCCTTCACCTGAGAAAGTGTAAGAAATGGAGAAAGTAGTAATAAATTATTACTAAACAATAAAAAGGGATTATAATATATTAATAATAAGATAGGTGTTGTAAATGTAAAGCTCTGCATGAACAGAAGGCTAAACATAAGTTGTATTGATTATATAGAGAATGTCGAAAAGAACATTGTGTTCTGTTTTATTAAAGATTAGAAGGTTATTTGTATGTTGTTTGAATGGACAGAAGAAAGTAAGTTGAGAGTAGTTTGTTGTTTTTAAATGGTGTGAGATGAGAAATTTCGAAAGCAGTTAATATAATCAGTTATTATAAATATCACTATTTTTACTGTTGAATAATAAATTAAATATATTATTGTGAGATTGTAAAATGAAAGAAGAAGAAATAGCTGTAATGAGATGAGAAACAGTGTGAGGGAGAGGAATGCCCCCCACCCTTCTTACTCTCAGTCTAAAATTGATAAGTGTCTGCTTGAAACAGAAACACAAGAGCAGATTTTAAAGAAATATCCATAAGTTGTTTTATTTCATTTTATTTTGATTTGATTTGATTTTTATATGTAAAATGATGCGCTTTGACAATAATGTTAGATAGAGTGATACGAAGGAGTTCAAACAGCTCTCCTCATCAATGATTAAAGATTTTATATATTAAGAGGGCAATCTAAAGTTAAGGGTTTATACTGAAAACAACAGATTAAGTTGAAAATTCTTCTAAAAGAATAAATGTAGGTTCAAAAACTATCTAGAGACTATTATTGAATTAAGGTGATGTTTCTAAATTAAGCTTCCTAGAAGCGTGAGAGGCTCTGATCTGATGTTAGTCCCCACCATGATACATAGTTTTGTGTAACATTTGCTGAAGTAGCAGAAATAAAACCTGAATGGAAATTAATGATCTATAAATGAGTTCAATTTTAGCATATTTTACTTTTACTTTGGACAATTTTAATAGATTGATGAATTTTTAATAATGCTTTTTTGAATTTAACCATGTTTTGAATTGTCTCCATATTTAAGCATTTGTAGATGTTCCATTGGCTGTGTCGGTTCTCTGGTGATACTTCCTGAAAAAGAAAATATCTGTTTACTGATACCAAATTATTAAGGATTGAGAACTGAGCAGTAACAAGACCAGTGGCAAGAGGTGACGACCCAATGACGGGTAAGACTTGACAATGGCGCCACCGCCCTGGAGACCTGACCAAGAAGGTTTGAAAGGGTTTTAAGGAAGTGGATGAATGCTCTCAGTTCAGAAGCATCAAAAGGGAGGTCTAGAGGAGACCTGCCCAAAAATAAAATAAATTGAAAGTTCCACTGAACCCGACTGCATTTTAATAACCGCTTTACTAAAATAACTTATTTGTTGTCAGGGATCATACCCTGTGTAGAGGATTATTATAGATTGGTTTTGGTGGTAAGGTTTTGAGAACTGTTGCAGACAAAGGAGTACTTGACTTTTTGTAGAAGTATTAAACAAACATGGGAATGTTTGTATAATAATAAATTTAGACTGGAAGATGATTTATTCCTTTTACTTATGCTTTAATTGAACTCATGTACATTGTAAAAGTAATGAAGAATGGAAAAGATACATGGTGGTGACTAAAGATTAAGATTGCTTGTCTTGTTTGTTTGTAACAATATAAATGGAATTAATTAAGAAATAGGGTGCAGGGTTGGCTACAATTGGTATAATAATTGAAACAACAATTCTTGAGAGGGGAATAATATTATATTGTGTGTTACCATTGATTAAATAAAAAACCAGATGAAGTACTGATTAATGAAAATGGTCCAATGCAACAGAAATACCAAACAGGGAGGAAATTGACTCCTCCAATGATATGTTGTATATTTGATCATTCTTTTATTGATTTAATACTCTGAATTACTCTGATGTAGTCTGAAACTATGAAAAACAGCTTAGCTTGCAGGAAAAATTAATTAATGTGATACAGACATTGAGAGACCTTGGGAAACAGGAGGAAATTAAATGTATTTGATAAATGAATGAGTAGGGAATTTTAAGATAAGGAACACCTGTGGTAGTTTACCTCCTCTGTGGAGAATTATAGCCTTTTTGTGAATGACCATGAAAAATGTTGTGTATAGATACTAAAGGGATGATCTAATGTTTTTAATTGGAACAAAGTCAGGCTATGCCTTGCTCCTGCCTGGAGGAGGCAGAGGACCCATGTGTTATTTAGTGCTAGAAATGAGATGCAACGAATGTGTGTGTAGCAAATGACTGTAATAAGGGAAATAATTTAATATACTAACCAAATGAATGCAGAAAGTAATGATTGTTAGTTAATATAAAACATGTAACCATATGAGGTGATTACAGTGTTCTTTATGCATATAAAATGAAATAGTCATGCTGTTGCCATCATTGAAGCAAGTTAGGACAGGATGACCTGCTGAAGGAGAGAAGGTGGAAAACAATTGCGGCCTACAATACCAATGAATAAGAAAGATATATTAATATGGATGTTATTACTGACATACTTGGGACAAGTGTTGCCCCCAATATAGGGCCTATCGGAGAAACGTCCCAAGAAGGACCAGGATCCCCAGATGAACAATTCTAAGAAAGAATACTGCAGAGTGAGTTCCCTACAATCAGCCTTGGGGATCTTGGATGGCCTTTCCATTGAAGCTGACCTAAAACTAAATACTCCAGAAAGTGAATTAAGAAAGTACAGAGCACTTGATGGACTGTATTGATGTAACTATGAATATGGACTTCCCAACGATGAATACTGAGGCAAGATTCAGACAAAGAAGAGCAGCAAGCACAAAACTAAGAACTCGAGAAGAAGAAGATCAGCAGGAACCGGCTACAGAATCTGAGGAAAGAGGAGATAGAAGAAGGACAAGCGCACGAAGAGGAAGAGCACGCTATGGCAGAAAGAGCGATTGAAGTAAGTGCCGCACTGGAGCAGGAAAGCATAGAAAGCGAGACGGCAGTACATGTCACAGAGGAACAGGACCAAGAAGGTGAAGAAGGAGAGAGACAGGAAGAAAGTGATCGTCCTGTTGAAACAGATACAGAAGCAGCTGAAGGAAATGAAACAGGCCAACAAGCTGAAGTCGTTCGATGAAACGCTGTAGGACATGGAGGAAAGAATGGAAGCTCAAGGAGGTATTAGTGTGGATGATGCTGTTGCTAACATATTTGGGACAGGTATTGCCTCCCATACAGGGCCTACGGAGAGGAGATCAAGGAAGGCCCAGACTCTGCAGGCGAAGGACCATCACAATGACCATGAGATTTATAAACCACACAGATGAGACACTGGAGGCGTTAGGACACCAATTAGCAGCAACTAGTAAAGTGGCATGGCAAAATCGTCAAGCACTAAATTGGTTATTGGCAGATAAAGGAGGAGTATGTGTTATGTTTGGAGCAGATTGCTGTACATACATACCAAATAATACATCCCCAGAAGGAGCTTTTACCCAGGCAATGAAAAAACTGCATGACTTACTGAAAGGAAGTTAAAACTAATGCAGGGAGAGATCAGATGTTTGGGAAATGGTTTGATGATCTTTTGGTTCATGGAAGTTAGGGCTAATGAAAATAGGTATAATAATATTTATAGGACTGACCCTATTTGCATTATTGTTTTGTTGTATTATACCCATTCTGAGATCAATTATGACTAGAACAGTGGCTAAGCAAATGGTGACTGTTTCAATGCTACCACCGGGAACAGGGATAGAAACTAGATACTGTACCATTGGGACAGGATTGGATGAACTTGATGAGATTTACTGAGGAACAATCCAGAAATAACACTGGAATTTAAGGGGAATTTTATTTTTGAACACTTTTCTCATGTTTTTGATAGTAAGGGAGATAGCATGACTATTGTACTTTCATTTTACTTAACAGAATAGATAGCAATTCAAGTAAGGAGTTAGAGGGTGTTTTGTTTGTTATTTTTCACATATTCCCCTATTACTCTCAATGTAACCAATTACTTATAATAATTAATGAAGAATATCTTTATTACAATGTACCTAATCAAGTAGAAATAGTATTGCTGATGATTATGTTTAAGAAAAATACACATGTGAAGTAATTGCCAAGAGAAGACATGTAAGAGCGACATATGAAGTAAGGAGCGACGAGCACCTCAGTGCTTGGCTGCAAGAGCAAATAGACTCAACTGGTGGTTTAAAAACCTGCTGTCTGCTCCAACACACCACCAGATAGCACTCCAGGCTACCGGAATTGTCTGTGAGTTCCTCTGGCAACGATGGATAACTATTACTATGTTACTTTTACAAGTGTTTTGTTAAGCTTATATGTATATCTTCTGTTTAATGGATAATCAATTGTACTCGCAAGGCTTTACAATTGCATGCACATGCTTATTACAAATGAGTTGATTTTTGTCATCCACCCCCAGGAACAGTGATAGCTAGAGGACTGGGATCTTTTACTTCCTCTTTGCCAAGTGTGGAGGGAGATGTTTGGTCTCAAGTCCTGCAGAGTGCAGCCCCATATAGACAGCATTGGATAAAGGACTGGTGTAGCCTACTTTGGCTACAAAATGGAATGGGATTGGCTGGCTTGTGTGACTGCACTCTGGATTGAGGGACATAATGTATGAGACTTTTTATAAGTCTCAGAGGAGGGATATATAGTGATATTTTTGAAAACAAGTGTATTTTTGAACAACAAATGTATTCCTTTATATTCCTTTAAAATTCTTTCAAAAACATGCATTTCTGTTAACCAGTAGTGTTTCTGTTGACCACTAGTATTCTGACATGTATCCTTGATGTATTCCTTAAGATAAGATGTTTACAGCAATAGTCTGACACTATCCTTGATGTATTGCTTAGGAGATCTCTTGTTCCTGGCATAATGTAGTGCCTTGATGCGTTAAGCGCCCTGATGCGTTAAATGTTTAACTAGTTTGTATTTTCATAGAGGAACAGACAAGGCCCTCATTGTAAGGGTCTGCTGAAATGGAGGTGAAAGGTGAAAGCTGCATGATAAGGACAAGGTTGTATTACACAGATGTTTCTAAGATTGATGTATTCTGTACCACGAACTGCATGTGTCCGGGGTGGATGGGGGCACCAGCTAATGTATGGTTTTAAAGGGATGGGCAATTAGTGAGGGAAATAAAACATATTGGTGGCGAAGGAAGGAGACAAGGATAATAAATCTATTGGTCAGAGATAATGGGCAAAAAGATAACAAAAGGTATATAACTGAGAACTTAGGAGGATAGAGTGAGAACAGACAGCTGGCTGGTCTCATGTTTGTTGGTGTTCAATAAACTGCAACTTTGGCATCTGGAACTCACGACTCTGAGAGTTTTCTTACAACTTAGAGAGAATCAACCGACTTTCCACGACACGTTTCACCATATTTTGTAATTAGGAACATGATAAACAATATACTTTGACACTGCAGTGCACTATTAGCCATCAAAATAAAAGCTCCAGGTGAAGTAATGCTGTGTTCCACTGAAGTCAGATATGGGATATTCCTACTTGATATTACTGATCTGCGACCATAAAGACATTCCATTGCCAGATGCTTGGAAGACGACTTATAAGGAAACAAAACTACAATGCTCCTGTTAGCTTAGCTAGGGTTTATCTGTATCCAGAGATGTCTCCTAGCAGCTAAACTAATAAACAATGCTTTAATGCAAACATTTGTGCTACAGGTGTACAGTTTTATTTACTGTGTTTTATACACCTGTCTCTGCAAAAAAAAATGTAAACAAGCTTCAATATCATTTAATGTTGGAACTGTGACTTGTTTATCGATATTACTTATTAGAAGTGAATGCTTATCACTTACTTTGTATATATCCCTGGGTGCAGACATGTTTGTGTGACATCACGCACCTGCATCTCGAAGAAATCTGAGTTGAGATTTTCCCAGTTGGATTTCTGACTTCAAATGGCATTCCATTGCTGTATTCCTAGTAGGAATTTTAAAAATCTGACTTTCTGAGTTGAATGCAGCATAAGTATGACAGACAAAATTTACTGTTGTATAAAACAGAATTATAAAAATAATTATAATAATAATTCTGTATTATATTATTATAATAAACTAAACTGGACAAAAAATACAAAAATAATAACAACTGGGTCCCAAATATAAGTGTGTGAAATTATACTTTTACTCACCCTGTTCATTCACACACACAATAAATAATATAATAATTCTAACAATAATAATATGAAGGTAAATATAGTTTGTTTTATTATTGTATTGGTACATACTGTATGAATTATATTTATTGTAGTATAAATTAAATACCATTCTTCCTTGCTTTCATTTAGTTGAGGGAACAAGATGTTGTGTAGATGTAGTGACACTAAGGGTTGCACTTGGGAGCCCCAAACACCTCTGATATTTGAGAAAAGGCCAGTGAGTATTGGCGAGTGGAATTTGCATGCCACTCCCCCGGACATACGGGTATAAAAGGAGCTGGTTGCAACAACTCATTCAGGTTTTGTGCAGATGAGCCGAGACAGGGTCCCGGACATTCCAGCGTGTAGTGAAAAGAGGGACACATTGTCTCGTTCCCTCAATCAGAGAACAGAGGTTACAACAGTAACGAGACATTAACCTTCTGAACTCGACGTTGTGTCGATGTAGTGACACTAGGGGTCCCAATACAAAAATGCCACAACAGCTGAACTGTGTTACGTGAACTGCCGGTGCAGGTGCAAGCATGCTGCTGCGTGCGAAATGGCAGGTGCATCAGTCTGCATGTAGCCTCCCCCAATACCCCAAAAGTCTGCTAGAGAGGTGGCATTGGCCAGTGCCCATGAGAATGCCAGACTCCTCACAGAGAGTGCTCGTATTCCCAAAGTGGCGGGCACGGCCTTGGCCAGGTATGGGCTTCCAGCTTGACTGACTGTAGAGGCTCCACGGGGCTCTCCAAAGGTCCTGTCCAGGAGACAGTGGCTGCATGCCCATTGTACACGGTGCCCCAGCCTAACTTGGAGGCATCTGTCGTGACCACGGCACGTCTGGACACTTGCTGATGGCCACACGATGTGTCCTGTTGCGCCATGCCAATATCGGGACTCGAGTCTGAAGCTAGTGCTGAAGTGGTCTCATAGGCATCAACCTGAGCAGCGTCACCGCCGCCGAGGATGCCATATGCCCCAGGAGCCTCTGAAAGTGTTGTAGTTGAACCTCTGTCCTTCACTTGAATGACTTCAGGCAGTTCAGCACCAACTGTGCTTGCTCGTTTGTGAGATGTTCTATCATCGAAACCGAGTCTAACTCCATGCTGAGAAAAGAGATGCTCTGAACCGTGGAGAGCTTGCTCTTTTCCCATTTGACCCGACGCCTTAGATGGCTGAGGTGCGTGAGCACCAGGTCCCTGTGTCCTTGTTTACTATGTTTTTTTTTTAAAGACTGCATAGGATGTGTATTAGAAGTGTGTTTTAAATAGTGTGAGCTTTAATATGGTGGGGATAGTAATTTAATACTGTGTGGAGGAAAAAAAACAATCACAGTAACCTTGGTAAAATGCGCTGTCATATATAATTATGTCTAACTGTTCCACAGCCATAACAGAAACCATTGTGTGCTAACTTTCATTTTCAGAGAAATGAAATGAAACCTCACTGTTTCCAAACTAGTCACATCCAAAATGTAATGTGAAAAATCATTGCAATGTTTCTGTGGTCAGATTCTTTAAGTGTTTGGTGGCATTTTTGCAACGTTTTACATTTCAGCAGATCCAGCAATTATTATTATAAAGTCTCCTTTTACAGGAAAAAAGGAGGACTACATCATAGACTTGGGCATTTTTAAACCTGGTTCAGTGTGTTTAAATGTACATCTAGGTGCAATTATTTCAAACAAAACTGCCCAACAATTTAGCATTTCTGATGAATCTTTGAATGCCCCTCTTATGGAATAGCTACTTATCAAAAAACAAACATATGGACTTGAAAAATACATTTTAGTTGAAGTTATCATTAGCTTATTGACATTTGTCTTGCTCTTTTGAGTTGCCTTTGTGTTATTTTGTTTCCAGCTATCATTTTAATGATCCAGTTGTAGTTTTT